>NW_006399802.1:16731975-16790571 GCF_000299155.1 Elephantulus edwardii | reverse complement strand
TGAGGGAGTTTTTCTTTTGCTTTTCAAGCGAACTTTTTAACCCACGTGGCCTAGTGGTAAGAAGCTGTGCTGCAATCTTGAAGGCACGTGGTTCGATGCCACCAGCTGCTGTGGGAGAAGGATGGGCAGTCTCCTCCCTTGCAATTAATTGTCTCTGAAAACCTGCCAGAGTGTCAACTATGGATCAGGTCCCACTCGATGGTACACAACAACAACAAAGGTTTTGGTCAGCTCTTCTCCAAAGTATCTCCCTGAGTGCTCAGCCAATCTCAAACAAAATCTCCAGATTTGACTGAGCAGCAGACAGAAATGTCACTTCATACAGATTAGAACAGGTCCATCTTCTCGTGCTCCCAGCTGATGTGGGAATGGAACGCAATGACAGCGTTTTCAGGCAGGTTTATGTCTTCTTAGGTCCTCATTAATTAAGACTGAAATTTGGTCTTTTACTCCATTTCTTCAAGAGAGAGAGAGAGAGAACGAACACAAACTCCTGGAATTACACTGGCCAGGGAACACTTTTCAAGATTCAGACTGGTTCTCTGCATTCATCAGAATAGCAGCAGCATTCCTAGGTATCACTTGGAAACTCATCTGTTGTTGTTGTTGTTATGTGCCATCAAGTTGCCAGTGACTCGTAGTGACCCTATTTACAACAGCCCTAAACCCTGCTCTATTTTGTGCCAATCTTATTGTCTCTGATACACCTACCCTCATTACTCCAGTCACTGAATCAATCCATCTCATCAAGGATCTTCCTCTCTTGTGCTGTCTCTTCACCCTTCAAAGCATTATGTCCTTCTCCAGGGGCTGGTCCCGCCTTGCAACATGTCCAAAGTATGTCAGACAGCTTCAGAATCCTTGCCTCCAAGGAGAAGCCTGGTCTCACCCTCTCCACGACAAACCTGTTTGTCCTCTTAGCAGTTCATGGTATACTCAATACTCCAGCACCACAGCTCAAAGGCATCAGTCTCCTTCTATCATCCATAGTCACTGTCCAGCTCTCTGATGCATAGCAAGTAACTGCAAAGCCCATGGCCTGTATCAGGCGTACTTCAGTCTCCAGACTTATATAGTTTCTCTTCAGTACTTTGGAGAGGTCTCTGGCAGCAGTCTTTCCCAATGCAATTCGTCTTTTAATTTCTTGGCTGCTGGTAGCACAAGTGTTGATTGTGGAACCAAATAAACTAAAGCTGTTAATAGTCTCAATCTCTTCACCATTTATCACGATGCGGCCAATCAGCCCAGTGCCAAGATTCTTTGTCTTCTTGATATTGAGCTTCAATCCATATTGAAAGCTTCAGTTGTTGACGCTCTGTAGCAAGTACTTCAGGTTCTCCTCAGTTTCAGCAAGCAGGGTTGTGTCATCTGCATAACGCTGATTGTTGATGAGTCTTCCTCCAAACCTGATACGACTTTTCTCCCCATAGAACCCAGCCTCCCAGATAATCTGTTTTGCATATTGATTAAAAGGTATGGAGATAGGAAACATCCCTTCCCAATTTTGAACTATGCAGTGTTCCTTCCTCTGTTCTGACGACTGCCTCCTGGTCCAAGTATAGGTTTCATATAAGCATGATCAAGTGTTCTGGAATTCCCATTCTTCTCAGAATTAGCCACAGTTTGCTGTGGTCGACACAGCCAAATGTCTTTGCATAGTCAATGAAACACAGACTCATTAGAATCGCAAATTCTCAGACCAGAAAAAACCCAGCACTCTGCAGGGGGGACCAGCAGTCTGTTTTAAGCCGCCCTTTTCCAG
This sequence comes from Elephantulus edwardii, assembly GCF_000299155.1. NCBI lineage: Eukaryota > Metazoa > Chordata > Mammalia > Macroscelidea > Macroscelididae > Elephantulus > Elephantulus edwardii. The sequence goes on along the minus strand of NW_006399802.1, from coordinate 16,788,809 downwards.
GTGATTCTAATGCACGCCCAAGTTCTACATCACAACTTAGTTAACCAAATGATCTTAAATAGCAAATGCAGTTATTATTAGAAGCCTTGTGCCCAACTTGCATTCAAACTCACTTGCATTGAGTCAATTTTGACTCACAGGAACCCTCTATCAAGTTTCTGGGGCTGTAAAGCTTAATGAGAGAAGACTATTCATCATTATGCTGAAGATATTCAAACCGCCAGGGGCATGTGGTCCATGGGTTAGCAGTGCAGCACACTATCCACTGTATCACGAGAGCTCCTGGAGCCCTGCCAGGTCTCCTTACACTGTCAGTTAATTGTGGAGGGGAAAAAATAATAATCTCATTTCCTTGTAGTCCAAACTGACTCATAGTTAACCCTCCACATTGTGATTTAAGACTGTAAATCTCTTGATCTTAGAACCAACCCAAGCATTCTCACTGATGTGTGATAAGACTTGTATGCCTTGGGGGGAGGGATTGTATAACAATGAAAGAATTTTTCTTTTAATTTTCAAAGAGTAGAACAAACTGGAGGAGTGGAGGTGGGTGGGCAAGGAGAAAAGTGCAACAATGAATAAATGGAAATTCACAATCTCTGTAAATTTTCATTAAAATTAATAATAAAAAAAGAAAAAAATATTTGTATGCCTGTACAGATGTTCTTAAAGATTCTTCTACCACAGGAATTCCCCACATAAAAACGTCAGTTATCTTTTCAATTTTTGTATTCATTTTGAGAGAATAGTATTCTCAGTTACAATTGCAATTACCATAACAAGTGACATCATGCTAAAAGATGTAGGGTTTTTTATATCCCAGTGATTCAAACAGTTGGACAACAAATTCACAAAATCCTGGCAAAAAAAGACAACCTGACTTTGTGGCTTCATGAGTAATCTGGTGGTTGGGGTGCTGGAAATACTACTTGATAGTATCCTCATGGAATCCAAAAAAATCAACACATAAGGAATGCACATTGTCAAGTTCAAAGCTCTACCTACATCTGGAGATCACAAAATGTCAACCTGCTAATCAAAAGGAATTTTGTGTGTCCACAAAAGTTCTGTAGTTTTAAAAGTAGTTCATTACTGCTGTTGTAGGTCATCAAGTCTCAAACTTCTTTCCATTTCTATTTTTTAATGGAGACGTCACATTTTTTTTAAACTCAGATTTCTAGCTTCTCTTGATAATGAGATATGGCAACACAGGGACCACAGGTCTCGGATGGGATAAATTAACCATGGCTAAGAAGTGGGGTCTGCCCTCCAGGTTTGCATACATTTCCACCATGCCTGTGTCCCTCATTTATATTACATGATGGCCCCAAGAACGACCAGACTTCTCCCTTGGGGGTAAGGATTCTGAAGCTTCGTCTGACCTACTTTGGACATGTTGCAAGGAGGGACCAGTCCTTGGCGAAGGATGTCATGCTTGGGAGGGTGGAGGGACAACGCAAGAGGGGAAGACCCTCGATAAGATGGATTGATTTAGTTTCTGGGGTAATGGAGGTAGGTGTATCAGAGACAATAAGATTGGCACAGGATAGAGCAGGGTTTAGGGCTGTTGTACATAGATTGCTATGAGTCGCAGGCGACTCGATGGCATATAACAACAATAAAAACCCCACTAAACCACCTATTTTGCTTAAATTATTATCTTCACAAATTGGAAACATGCAGTAATAGCTTCATTCACTTGCAATTTACCCGTGTGGCAACATTTTGAAGTTCAGAGAATTCACATTCCATTCTTTGTGTCTATGTTCTGTTCAGAGATGCACGAATTGTCTGATTCATACACAGGAAACACTTGCTGAATGCTTACTGTATGCCTTCCCTGAGAATTTCCCAAGAAACTGCTCAGTGAATCACCACTCCATGAGGAAGGTATTATCATTATCCCTATTTTAGAGATGAGGAGACTGAGACACAACAGGGTCACAGAAATAGTCATGGTATTTCTAGAATCCATGTTTATAACTCTCCAGGTTGTGCAAGGCACTGACAGTCTGGGGATTGTTTCCATCCATCTTCCCTGTTTGCTATCACCACTAGTGTAACCAGATAGTGTCATGTTACATGATGACCAACTAACTATCAACACCAAGCATGCTGATGAACAGCCCCCAAAAGGGATCAGTGATGAAATGTGGGCAATTCTAAAAAACAAGGACAGAGGTCACAGAAGCATTGGGGAGCTCCAAAGGAAATGTAGAAACACCTCTACTGAGCTTTGCTTTTCCCCTAAGTATTAACTAACCATAACCCACAAATCCCTTGGCTTGAATATTTTTATGCTGGCTTTTTCTTAAAGGATGACTTTTATATTTTTGAAAGTACCTTAAAGTTTGCCAGAGTAACTGTTCTTTGTATCAAGGGGCTAAAGTCTGAAATATTCAAAGGTACAAATAACTGGCTAGAGAGGGATATGACCCTTGAACATGCTTGTGTAAGGCCTGGCTTGGCACTGCCAGATCTAGAAATGACCTTGAACAGGCCCAAGAGTCACCTATCTTCTCAGTGACCAGGTCGGGGTGAAGTTTTTCTCAGCACCAATTTATCAGCCAAGCAGTGTTTTAAGCCTTATCTGGATTTAAACCATCCAAGTGAAAGAATTAACTTGGAATTTAAAAAACATAGTGTTACTTGTGTTCCTGAGACGGAAGATGACAGATAAATGACAAAGATCTTAATTTTTCCAGTCTTCTGCTAGGGGCTAATTATCAATATAGGTTCACAAAGGACATGTACAGGGATAACCCCAACACAAATCATTGTGTTTACTGTTGTTGTTGTTGTTGTTGTTATGTGCCGTCGAGTCGTTTCCGACTCATAGCGACCCTATGCACAACAGCCCTAAACCCTGCTCTATCCTGCGCCAACCGCACCGCCTCTGACACACCCATCCCGATTACCCCAGTCACCGAATCAATCCATCTCATAGAGGGTCTTCCCCTCCTGCGTTGTCCCTCAACCCTCCCAAGAATGATGTCCCTCTCCAAGGACCCGTCCCTCCTGGCAACATGTCCAAAGTATGTCAGACGAAGCCCCAGAATCCTTGCCTCCAAGGAGTAGCTTGGTTTAATCCTCTCCAAGATAAATCTGTTTGTTTTCCTGGCAGTCCAGGGTACATTCAGTACCCTTCTCCAGCACCACAGCTCAAAAGCATCCACTCTCCTTCTGTCCTCCCTAGTCATTGTCCAACTCTCTGATGCATAACAAGTGATTGCAAATACCATGGCCTGTATCAGGCGCACCTTAGTCTCCAGAGAGACACTGTTGCTCCTGAGTACCTTAGAGAGGTCCCTAACAGCAGACTTTCCCATCGCGATACGCTTTTTGATTTCCTGACTGCTGGTGCCAAGAGTGTTGACTGTGGAGCCGAGCAAACTGAAGCTGTGAACACTCTCAATCTCTTCGTCATCCATCCTGATGCTGCCAATTGGTCCAGTGGCAAGAATCTTTGTCTTCTTGACATACTACTATCTGGATTAAATTTGGGCCTCTAATCCCTGGAGAATCTCTTCTCTCAGAAGCTAGGCCAGGTCGCTGTGTGAATAGCAGTGAAGATTTGCGTCTAGGCAAGTCAATGTAAGCAGCCAGAATCTAACCAGACGGAGCTATCTCATTGGCTGTTGATCACAGGCTCCAATCCTCAAAGCTATCTCATTGGCTGTTGATCACAGGCTCCAACCCTCAGAACTATCTCATTGGCTGTTGGTCACAGGTGCCAACCCTCAGAGCTATCTCATTGGCTGTTGATCACAGGCTCCAATCCTCGTACTCGAAGGCCTAGTACAATGGCACAAAAAGATGGATCTAAGAAAGACACACACACACACACACACACACACACACACACACACACAATTATTTCTCTGGAATGTCAGGACATAGCCCAGCTAAGCCATCTGCTTATATCTACACCAGCTCAAGGTGAGCAGGACCCCACTTAGCTACACAAAGAATAAAGACGACTGAAGAATTTATGCTTGTGAATTACGGTGCTGACCAAGAATATGGAAGATGTCATTGACTGCCAAAAGAACAAACAAATCTGTCTTGGGATAAGTACTCTGGACATGTTATTAAAAGGGATCAGTACCAGGAAAAGCTATCATGTTGGCAAACCAGAGAGTCATCAAAAAAGATGACCTTCAACATAATGGGTTCAAATGAAGTGAAGCCTGTGTAGAAGGCTCATGACAAGGCAATTGTGTTGTACATGGGGTCACTAGGAGTCAGAACAGCACCCAACAACAATAGGTGTCACGGCTTGCCAGTCATACCATTGGGCTGAGTGTTTCAATAGGAAGAGGGACCCAAGACAAAATCTCCAAAAGGAAAGATTCTAGAGACATATTGAGGCACCTATTTCCCCAAGGGCTCCCTCCTCTTTCCTGCCACAGGATTTGAACTTGGTATCATCCTAGTGATATGGGCTGGAGCACCAGCAATCTGAGTTTGTGAGATCTGGGACTTAATAAAACTCTTCCCTGTCTCACTGTGTGAGTATGGGAATGGTCCTTGACTTCAGAATTAAGGTAAGCATGTGCAAGGTTTGGTTCTTTTTAAAAAACAAAAACAACACAAGCCCCCCCTCCCCCAAAAAACCCCCGAACTTAAGTAGTATACAAAAACAAACAAACAACAAAACAAATGATCATTTTTGGTATTCTAGACTGTCTTCTTACAAGACAAAACTCCCTAAATAGCAAATGTAGGGTGTGTTAACATATTATTTTCTCGGTACATATGAACACACTTATGTGGGTCCCCAGTGATAGGCTCAGGTCTTGTGCATATGGTTCCTGAGAACTTGGGTAATATTTGGTTATACTCACGCATACTCAAGGAACAACATCTCCTCCTTGGACACACAGGCATAACAACTGTTCCAGACCTCAAGTTGGTTTCCACTGAAACACTGCTGCTGCTTCTCCTAGGGAATGTTACTCATTCAGTCAGTACATCCGTTGGCATTTCCATGCTCTGAACCCAACCTTGGAAGACTATCAAAAGGATGTGGGCATTTTAGATTGTCTCATGTTTTTCCATCCTACAGAAACAGTGTTCAACTTCTTGAGCTCAGCTTCTGGAAGCACTTCCACAGTGTGTGCTCCTGGAAAAAAGTGTGAGAGGCTGCCGCAGTCTTAGGTGGCAGTTCAGAGTAGTAATGAAAGTCAAGCCTCCAATGGCCAACTGTGGGGTCCAAATACTGGCTTTAACACTGTTTTAATAATGTTGCCTTCATCAGCTAATCTCTACGACTATAAAATCTGAGTCAGATAAAAGGCTCATCAGGATGCCTTTTGGTTGGCAATGCAACTGCTTGCCATTAAGCTACGAGAATTGAATAAAAGAATAAATAACTTCTTCTGACATGTTCCATGTCAGAATTCAGTCTGTAACTCCCCTGGAAAAGCAGCATTGTAGACAGGTATGGCGGGCTCTATTTCCACACTCTTTAAAGGCAACCACGTGACACATCCTTCACTTACATCACATCTAAACTTTAAAACCAGGTCCTAAGATAGGACTTATAGGACCATTTTACAGATAATGTAACTGGAGCCCTTACCCCGAACCCTACAAACTGGAACCCCGTGTATCTGCTTCTTGGACAGAAGCAAAAGTTGAGAAAGATATGATGAGAATGAGGATTCATCGCTTTCCTGCTTCTACATATTCGGAGAGATTTCAGGAGGGCTAGTTTCTGGGAAAAGACATGTGAGCAGAGGCAGAGGCAGACGTTGGCAAACTGGAAGAATGAGCAGCTAGTCCGACATCACTCACTCACTCACCCACTGCTGTTAAGTTGGAATCAACTCAGAGTGCACCCTCCATTGGTGTTCTGAGTCTGTAAATCACATGGGAAGAGAATGCTTAATCTTTCTCCCAAGGACCTTCTGGTAGATTCGAACCACCAACGATGTGCAGCCACTGGGTTAGTAGCACAACCAGCTCCTTACAGATCATGCCAACATGGTACAAATTATTCACTGTTATGGCCCCAAATCCCCAGTTCCTAAATCATCTAATATCTCTCTTACACACATTTATACTTCACTCTTAGGAAATCTATATTGATAAAAACCTCAAGGTTCACTGCACATCATAATAATCAGAATCATGATTTATACAAGGCGAACAAGTAAATGGAAAAATAAAAAAGTGTTTGTTTTTATTCTTCTCATACACTTGAGACAACTTAAAAATACTTGCTAGACTTTCTTGAAAAATCCACCCAGTCTCTGCTGGGATCACTCAGCGCCACTTGGAAAGTGTGGCCCCAGTGTTAGCTGCTTCTGGCTTCACTTTGAAAAAGCAAGTCCTTTCATGGGCTTCAGCTGTTCCTCAGGCATCCAGTATAGCTGGTCATACAAAGGCAGAAAATGTGACAACTGTTGGAAACCTTCAGCGGCAGGCGAAGGGAGGGACTAGGAGTCTGCCAGGGCAGCCACTTCAACTACAGTTAAAGCATCCTATTATTCAACGTAAACAAAACACCCATCAGCTACATGGCACCAATAACTGAATATCTCCTTTCTTATTACATTCATGGCATACTGGCCACATCAGTCTTGCCACCAAATTTAGAAACAATGAATGAGTCCTTTAACCATCAAAACATACATGGGAGGGAGGACAGTCTTTTTTAGTTCCTAGGGCCACTTTCAAAAGTTGTCTAATCAGCAAATCACAGCATTTCAACATTGTCAGCAAGTGTCTCTCGGTTCCTCAATAGTCTCTAAGGGATAGGAAAGTCAGGCTTACTTACAAATCTGTAGTCAATAATGTCACATGGGTTTTACTGCAGCTTTCACTAAAGATTAGTAAATAAATCTATGCTTACTTTGCATAAATCTATGCTTTGGTCCCTGTCAGGGATTGTAACTTTGAAAAGGGGCTTTGAATGGGTAGGAAGGTGCTGTGGGGTTGGGAGAGAGACAGATTGTCAGCCATCCCTAAAAGCAGAAACTTTTTTATGGTGGGGGGAAAAATGTGAAATTGCTTACTGCAAATTAGTAAGCACAAGGAAGGCTGTGCTTACCTTGCTTAATGAGTAATCAGAAACGAAAAGTCTCCTATACATTTCCTGTTTGAAGTCTGAGGAAGATGATCTCCCAGCCAAGGAGACCACATCAAACACTTCTGTAAAAGGGTCTGTGTACATTTTCCCCAATGAAGTGTCAGTCCAAAGACTTTTGAAAACACATTAACATGTTCTACTTCTCAAACATTACATACTATTTCTCCAACATGAATTAGGAAATCCTGGAGACACAAAAAGACGGACACACACACAGACACACAAAGGTTTTTAGGTGGGTGAACATCTGGAGAGGCCTCTGCACCAATACATTAGCAGACCTTTTCTTTTAATTGTTATTATTTGAAATAGCAGTAGTAATCATTCTCTCATCCACAAAGGAAATACATAATCCAGCTGTGGTGGCTCCAGGAAGAATACCACATCTGTGGAGCATTGGCAGCCCTGCCGCATGGCTGCTCAAATCTAGCTCATCTAAGAGAGCTCTCTTTTCTACTCAAGATGCACATGGGTACACTTTTCTGAAAGTGCATAAAAACTTCACCAAAACAGGTTGTTCTTTTTCATGGAACGCTGAAAATAGGTTTCCAGACTATCCACGCCCAAAATGAAGAGGCTTTCTTGCCATATTATTCCCCGGGCCCAATTGTTTCAAGAAGTCCAGAGACTTCTTGGTGTCTTCTGGGTGGTGGCTGGTGCCAATGCCCTTGTCAATATCAAACAGGGAAGGGAAACCCACAGCCCTGGTTTCTGGAAAGAGGTTCGACCTCGAGGCTGGCAGAGAAGGCAACTGCTGGTTTTCCACTTAACAGGCCAACTAACGGTTTCCGCAGAAAGGATGACCGCCATTGACCCAGTCACCGTGTTTTCTGTTCTCCAGTCTATTAAATCAACGTATTACTGGGCACCGATGATGATGTATTCCCAGAGTCTCCCCCGCCTTCTGTTTAGTGTTCCCCCCAAGCCCAGCAGTAAGCATCTTATTTCTGAGCCACTCCTCTACATTTGAATCACTTGCCCAAAGCGCGCCCTGGGGTTTTCTATCTACAGACGTCTCAAAGAAAAGGCAGTTTAGCAGAACCTTGACAGACTTCCCCTCCTGAACCACATGCCCTGCGGCTACTGTGCTGGAACGCTGCTCGCCCCAAAATACTTGGGCCCCTTCCATCCCAGACAATAGAGCAAGAAAATAAGATGAAAGTGGACTTACTGCTATGGCTTGCAGCCTTTCCTTGTGCAATTCCGCCTCTGCCATCCTGGAGAAGGACATACAGGGAGGGGAAGGGAGAAAGAAAAAAACACACGCTGTAGTCACCCAAGAAAACTGATGGGCGCCCCGGGGGGCTTTTCTAGAACCCGGGTAAGAGTGAGTAGAATCCGTAGCAAGAGCCTGGGGATTCACCACGGGGGCAGCCGGCAGAGCAGTGAGCACCGCTGGCTCCCTCCAGCTCAGCCTCTGGCCTCCGCCCGCCCGGCCGCCTGGCTGCGCCCCAGCGCCGCCGCTAACTGCATCTCACAGCCGCCGCTGCTGGCCCGCCGCGGCCGCGCCAGCCGGGGACGTGGGCCGCCGGCACCCTCCCGGAGTGCGCGCTCGCTCCGCGCTCACTCTCCGCCCTGACGTCTCGCGCCACGCTCCGCCCCTGGGGTGTGGGGACCTGCTGCAGCAGCCCCGCGCGGCTTTAGGCAGCAGGAGACGCTGGGGTTGCCGGACCGAGCCGGTAGTAGGGCAGAGGCACCTGGCCTCAGCAAGTCCCCAAGGCGCGCGTGTGGGTAGGCACCTGGGGCGCACGGCTGGCGCGCAGCGGTGCATAATCACAACTGGCTGGACCCCAGAGCAGGGCGAGGTGGTGCCTCCACAGGACAGTGGTCTGGAGCGGATGTGAGGGGATTTTGGCAGAATGTGGGGCAGAAGCACGTGTGGTTTATGCGCTGACTGGGGCCACTGGGATTTCAGGTTGTCTTCCAACTCACACCTGATGCTTGGATTCCACGTGGATACAATACCAATGGGGAAGGACTGTCTTGCCCACTTGTCTTAGATGGCCAAGTCCTCAAAGTCAAGTTTGCTGGGGACAAGATATTTCTCAAAACATATTATCCTCTTAATGGGGCCGTTTATATAGATCACAAAGGCATGAAAAGCCCTTGTTGTTTAGCTAGCTTGGGCTTAGCTATTTAGTGGTTATGGGGCCTTGTACTGAACCCGTATGAACCTCAATTTTCCTCTCTGACAAATAGGGGAATCTCAGTAGTTAGCTTACAGAATTATGAGTGTTGAGTGAGATAAAGTAGATAAATGACTATTTTGAGGCAAAACATTTTGGATGGTCTTCACTTTTATACAGTCTCTGAAAGAAAAAGTAGGATTTAATAATTTTCCTCACGCTTGAGCAAAACAGGAGTCACAGGAGTACACACACTGGGTTAGCTGTGATAAGACTCAATCAGAAATAAATATTAAAAACACTATATCCCTTAATGTTCAGGAGAGACCTACTAGAATTCCCAAAACTTGTGAGCAAAATTTCCAGCATAAAATGAACTTGAAAATACTAAGAAAATAAATGTGACTTTTTAAGATTCTTGATAAGTCTGTAAATGCAGGGTTTAAGAAGAACACATTTCAAAATGTATTCACATAAAATATTTCTAAACAGTTGCCTATGCAGGATCTTTCAATTCAGTTAAATACTTCAACTTTTATGGAGGTTTTCTCTATCACTTGGTGATTACTACTGTGACCAAGGCTCTCACCAAAACCGTTTGACAGCTTCTCTTCCTTTCGATAAAGTGAAGCTGGAGCTGGTCATGTTATAAATCCAAGCCAATGCCAAATCCAGCATCTCACACCAATATATCCTAAACTTGTGCCTTCTCGCTAAGACCCATCATTTTCTTCCCATTTCCAGCACTAGCTTCATTAGGATGCATTCTTTAAAAGATGTTTGCTCACAAATAAATAAAGCTGTTACCACGTCAACAAGAGTAAGTAAGGAATAACAGGATGAGGAAACTGAGGCCAAGGACATCGGGGACTGTGTCACACAGCTGGGATGTGGTAGCACTGGAATGTAAACAGGTTAGATCTAAAGCCCAGGTCTTAACAACTAAACACTTCCAGGACATGGTGTAGGTCAGGCTCAAGTAAGAACTAAGTGGTGAAGAAATGGTCTCTCTTTTTAGCTAGAAAAATATTTAAAAGGAATGGTAGAAGAGGTTTGAGGAGGGAGAAGGGTATGCACACCATGGGGGAAGTGACCAGTTGAAACAATTTGAAGCTTAGGAGAGAATTATCAGAGCTAGAGACACATAACTTGCAACTTAACTACTTTGAGGTTATAGCTGGAGGGAGGACCCTAAAAACAAAACAAAAAACTGATCTAAATATGATAAAATCCAACATAAGAAAATTGTGTAAAAAAGAAACCCTAGCAAAGGATGTTGATAAAAATCCATCTGAAGGAAAAACCCAAGAAAAATGTTTATTACAAAAGCTACAGCAAAGGAAAGAGAGTTTTCAATAGAGCCAGATGCTCCCAAGAATTCAAAGAGAATGCATACTAAAAAGAGACTAGTGCCTTAAGCAGTTAAGAAGTTGCATTGTGTGAGCATCATGTGTGTCTAGAGTGTGAGACTGGAAGTAACCATGGAGAGTTAAATAACAAGTGAGAGGTGGGGAAGACAAGTCCATGAGGATAAAATATTCCTTTCAGATCTTTGGATATGAAATATGTAAGAAGAACAAGAAAATAGGGAAGCAGGGTCAAGTTGAAGGATTACTGGGTTGGGTAACACTCATGTGTTCCTAAACCAAAGGGATTTAGTAGAGAAATGGAGTCTAAGCCATAGTCAAATAGGAGAGAAGTATTAGATAGGAATGGATTAGAAGAGAAGACATCCAGATTAATACTGGTGGCTAGTTTAGCCAGGGGAAGAAGGAAAGATGAAAAAGGACAGGAGAATAGAATGCATGGGTAAAGACACGTATAATTCTTGAGTTAGAGAGGAGAAAACTTAAATGGATTTACATCAGATAATCTAGTTTCCCTCAGCTGAAGTTGATGTGGTACAAGAAACTGAGAACTTAAATAGAAATGGTGTGTAAAGAAGCTGTGAGAAATGTATAAAGCTAAAGACTGGTGCCAACCAGAAATATACATCACGGTCTCTGGCAGAGACACTGTTCCGGGAATACATGAATAGAATTAAATTTCCTTGGGGTGAAGAGGAGTTAGAGATGTGTTTGGAAACACTGGTTTAAATGAGTTTCCTAGGAATGAACTTCTTGGGGCTCATGAGCAGTTGTGTGAATTGTCTCATTGGTTTTTAGTTGCCCGAACCTCACAATAAGCAATGACTGCTCAGTGTTGCAAATTGCCAAAGCAAGTAGGGCAAAATAGAGGGAAGCAATTCGAAATACTAGACTCTGGGGCTTACGTAGGAAATGTAGATAGATGACTCATTTATAGTTGTTGGCTGTCTAATTTGTGAACTCTTTCCCATCTTTAGGGAATTCTCATTCAAAGAGTTACAGAAGCAAGAAAATGTTGGGCTTTCCCAGATCTCCTGGAATCTACAACCTGGCACAAAATCTGGGCTACAGGTGCCATATGTGTCTACAAAGGATTTGAAAAACCAGGATTATTAATTCTTTCAGACTGGTAGAGCACATTTTGTCCTGTCCATTAACCAAGCTCCCTTGTCTACCCTTACTGGCTATTCTTTGGCTTACCCAATATACACTTTCAATTCTTTCTTTTTTTGATTCCATCAATGGGACTGCTTCTCTTGCTTGTGACTAAGAGCCCTAACTGAAAGAGGAAGTAATATGATATGAATAACCAATAGTTTGCCAAAGAGCACAGGAAATAGGTTTCTCCTATTTTTGGCATTATTCAAACCTCTACTTTTTAGTAATTAAAAATATTGAACCACTGTCACAAACATAATGAGTATACACTGTTAAATAAATGGAAAAGAAATTTGCTCTCTAAGCTTTCACACAAATCACAGTAAGAATTTAAAACAAAGAAAATATTGAATGAATAACAAACATAGTCTTTTATAATCCAAATTATACTATCTACTGAATAAACTTTTGTTGTGTATTGGTTCTATACTAGACATTGCACTATGGCCTAGTATTACAAAGAATTCTTCAAAGTAATCCAGCACTACAACCACATTGGTGACTATTTACTATCTATACTTTTTAAAACATTGAAAGATATAGTAATGAATCATTTGAGTAACAAATCACTAGCTTTTTCTAATTCAAAACAAATAGAGCAGTGCTTCAATGGGAAGCTGCTGGAAATTCAAACTGACGTGGAATAAGTGTTATCAAAATAAAAAATACAAGAAAGATGTTTTATTTACTGAGTGAACAATAATAAATTATGAATAACATTGAGAAGAGTGAGAATTCCAGACCAAAACACTTCATTGTGCTCATGTGGGACCTGTAGGTGGACTAAGAAGCAGTGGTTCGGACAGAACAAGGAGAATCACGTTTTCAAATCAGGAAAGATGTGTGTCAGGGTTGTATCCTTTCACCATACCTCTTCAGTCTATAAGCTCAGACTATCATACAGCAAGCTAGACTAAATGAAGAATAGAGGCATCAGGATTGGAGGAAGTCTCAGCATTGTGCAGATGACAGAACACAACTTGCAGAAATAAAGACTTGACACATGCACTGATCAATCTCAAAGACTAAATAGGTACAGAATATATTTTAATAAAAATAAAACAAAAATCTAACCACTGGACCAATGGAAATACCAATCAAGAAACCTAAACTATGTGATACAATGGGCAAATCTACCAAGGACATCTTGAACATGCAGCACACAGTAAGGAGGTAAATTTAAAGATTACTAAGATGTGCCTGACAAAAGCCATGGTACTGTCAATTGCTTCAGTGTTGTACTTCAAGTCAACTATGATTCAAAGTGAACTTAAGAACAACAGATCTGAACCTTGCCCTAACTGTGCCAGCTTCATGATCTGTGACCTCCTCAAGCCCATTGCATTAGTCACTGTGTCAATCCATCTCATTGAGGGTCTTCCTCTCTTTCATTAACCCTCTATCTTTTTCAGCATGATAATCCCTCCCAATGGACTGGTTCCTCCTGAAAATACACTCAAAATATGTGAGCTGAAGTTTCACCATCCTTGCCCTAAGGAGCACACTGGTAGTACTTCCTTCAAGATAGAATTATTTGTTTTCTTGGCAGTTCATGGTATATTCAACACTCTTCTCCAACACTACGATCAAAAGTATTGATTCTACTTCTGTCATCCTTATTCTTTGTCCAACTTTCAGATGCACAGGAAGTAAATGAAGAAAGTATGGCTTGGATTTGATGCATCTTAACCTTCAAAATGACATCTTTATTTTTTATAACTTTGAAGAGATCTCTGATTTCTCTAATGCAGTACATCTTTTGATTTCTTGATTGCTGCTACGATGGGTATTGATTATGGATCCAAGTGAAATGTGATCATGAACAACTTTAATCTTTTATCCATCTATCATAATGTTGCCTACTGGTCCAATGATGGGAATTTCTATTTTCTTAATGTTGAGATGCCACCCATAGTGAAGGCTGTGGTCTTTGATCTTCTGTAGCAAGGGTTTCAAGTCTTCACTTTTTTCAAGCAAGGTCATCAGTATAACATATATTGTCAATGAATTGTCCTTCAATTCAGATGTCACATACTTCTTCATAAAACTCCAGTTTCTCAAGTTATTGCTCACCATACTGATTGAGTAAGTACATATAGAAAGGATACAACTCTGATACATATGTTTCCTCATTTAAAACCAGGTTGGAACAGCAGCTTCTTGGTCTATGTACAGGATCCTCATGAGCACAATTAACTGTTCTGGGATTTCCATTCTTCTCAATGTTAGCCATAATTTGTTATCATCCACATAGACTGACGATTTTGCATACTCAATAAAACACAAGGAAACATCTTTTTTTTTAATTCTCTGCTTTCAGATAAGATCCACCTGACGTCAGTAATGATATCCCTGTGTCATGGCCTCTTCTGAATCCAGTTTCAATATCTAGAAGTTCCCTGTTAATGTCCTATTCCAGCCATTAGTAAATAATCTTCAGCAAGATTTTGCTTACATGTAATATTAACAAAAATATTTGATAATTGTTATCAAATGACAGAATTCAGCAACTATACACATGGGCTTCACTTGACACATGACATAGGAATCAGCTTGAGTACTTCAACATGCATGTGAAAATTGGACAACAAATAAGGATGAGCAAAGAAGAATCAATGCCTTTGAATTGTGGTGATGGTGAAGAATACTGAAGTCTCTCAAGGAGATGGATTGATAAAGTGACTGCATCAATGGGCTTCAGCACAGTACAGAGTGTGGGACTGTGCAGAGTCGGGCAGTGTTTAGCTATGCTACCCACAGGGTTTCAATGAGTCAGACAAAAGTTATAATATATAACAACTACAACAGATTTTCAAAATAGAGACTTAGTAGAGAAAAAAGTACAACAATGAATGAATGGAAATGCAAAATCTCTGTAAATATTCATTAAAATTAATAAAATAAAATAAAAAAGAGACAATAAAATTTTTAACATCCACCTTATATAAATCCTTTGACAAGATCACAAATGATCATAATTTATTCTCTTGAGAAAAAGAAGAGCTCTATAAACCACTAGGGGAAGCTAAGCAGGGTCAGGCCTGGTTAGTACTTGGATGGGAGACCGTCTGGGAATACCGGGTGCTGAAGGCTTAAAAAAAACCACTAGGGACCTCTGATGGTGTTGTCTAAAGGGGGTTACAGGGCTAACTCAAAGGCAGTATCTCTCCGGAGGACAAAGATGGGCGACCCTGTGGGAGAACGATGAGCAATCTTTTCCTGTGTGGCTTACAGCCTCCAAAAACCTGCTAGAGGGTCAGGTACGAGCTGGTTCCAACAGGATGCCAATGAGAGAAAGAGAGAGTGATAAACCAAAAGGGTTCTATTTCCTTAGTTTGTAAGGTGAATAGAAAAATACTTGATGTCAATACTTCATAGCATTGTTACCAAATGGGTTTGAGTACAATACTGTGTTGTTCAGATACTGGATCAGAATACTCTTGTAAATGATAAAAATTTTGAACATCAGTTTTAGGAATTGGCAAGTGTATGATGCAAAGAAAAGGTGAATTAGAATCCAAGTGTCCAGATTAATGAGCTGTTTCTACTATTAATCCTTTTTGCTTCATATCCCTCGTCTTTGTTGAGCGATAATAGCTCTGACAGAATAGGGATATTGAGTGAAATAAGGAGAACAGGTATAAATAATTAATAATGTGTATTGGTGCCCTGGAAATGGCAGATTCTAAACTACTCATCTTCTTTGCTTCATTAATAGTGCTACAGATCAAAATTGATGTAAATGCCATGATCTCACCTGCTTTTTATGTAATTTTTAAAATTTTATTTATAAGAAATAAACTATGAGTGTACTTAAAATTCTTCATGTTTCGGTTTTCCTTTTTCCTTCTTTTAAGACAAGGATTTTACTCCATATCATTTCTTATATAGAAATTTCCTTACTAGATTAAAAAAAAAATTCCTAGCTATCTATACTCTTATGCTTTAGTGTCAGTCAGTTTAGTAAATAAGAACAAATTAGAAGGAATTTTTAAGTGGAGATAGGCAAGGCCTAGAAAGATGGAAAGAGAAGCTTAATTTTTTTAAGTCCTTAGAAACAGAACTACATATTAATTATGCCCTGTGACGGTACTGATTTTATGTTGAGGTTTGAATTAAGCCAAAAACTAGAAAAAGTTGTGAAAATGTCCAATTTTGCCACAACCTGGTTATTTGATATCAGTTGACACAGTCAGATCATTGGTTTCTCAGAGAGATTAAGGGCTGGCCTAGTTGACCCCAGTACAATGACCACAATGTGCCCTGTCAGCTTGGAATCTCTTTTGATAGTGTAGCCATCGACACTTTCATTGTTATCTGTGATTCGATAATGCCACACACTTTCTGTAAGTCAGCACTGCTGACGAGAGAGATTTCCTAGGGGGTTGGTGATGGAGGGAAGGCGGTGCATCAACTAAATCCTATCTTCCCTACTGCCTGGATAGTGAGTAATACAGCAGAAGGAACCTAGCCTCTCCAATCATTGTTGGCTGCTGTCATGCCCTTTTGTAGCGCCAGGGATCACAGTGCTCTGTGCCCACACCTTGTGCACCATCCCCGCACTGTGAAACCAATGCAGTCTGTGTCCAGGTCCTCTAAGCCTATTTCACTGAGAGATAACTGATAGCTATTCTCAAAAACCAGCCCTTACCAAAGACTAACTCATTCCAGCTGGGACCTCCTGGACAAAATGGCTTTTTTCAAAATAGCTTAAAGCAGAATGGAAATAACAGAGTCACAATCCAAGGACTTAATCTTAACTCTGCCACTTACTGTGTGGTAACATATAAGTCACTTATCCTCTCTGAGATACAGTTTTATAAAGAAGGGAAAAGGCATCATGCATGGAAAGGTGAAGGAAGGGAGGATCCTTAATGAGAGGGATTGACACAGTGACTTTAACAATGGGCATATCAGAGAGGATGAGGATGGCACCGGATAGGGCAAGGTTCAGATCTCTTGTTCATAGAGTTGCGGAGTCATAGTCAACTTAAAGGTACCTAACAACAACAATTATGCCCCAAGATTCTTGGGAGTATTAAACGAGCTCACAAATGAGAAAGTGCTTTGAGAACAATGAGTGTTTTGTGAGTGTAAAAGAGACGATAGGAACGCTAGAGATTTGGGGACATGATGACCTACAAGTGGGAAAATGCTTGCAAGCCTGCCTGACTCCTGGGCAGCATCCTCAGGCTCACCAGGAGGGCAGACTCTGCTACAACAGAAGTTGCTTCCACATTTCTGATTAGTTTCTAGGAAAATCAAATGAGTAAATTAAAATAGTCAGTGCCACCTATGGCTTTCTTTGAGTCCTTCATGTTCCTTTGCCACTCAAGTAAGTACTGATTTATCTGGCCTGAGACAAGCAGCCCTACATTCAGATCCATATATTTGCTTAGGTTAAACAAAAGCAGTCTTATCAGTTTTGTTGGAAAAGCACGTAGAGGGGCTGAGAAGGAGATGGAAGGAGAAGAAGTAAAAGAGAAGGAAACAGAAAGACTTAGACCTTTTATGTCAATTGAGTGGGGATCAAACCTATAATTGAAAGTTGTTTAATTTGCGTTTATATGTTCCCTTTGCCACATTCATAAAGAGCTAAATTTATCCCACTAAAGGCAAAGCCTTGGAGGCTGAGGTGGAGGATGTTGGTCCAAGAGTAGACACAAAGTCAGCTGCCTGGTGGGGAGCCAGGAGCACTGAGGGAGTCCCCTGGAAGAAGGCCATCAAGGCACTATGTGGAAAGCAGCCATTCTGCAAGTCCCTTAGCCAGAGCCTTGCTGACTTGACAAAGGAAGATGGTAATACAGTAGCGGCTTCACTCTTCTGAGAAGGTGAGCAGGAACAAGACTCAAAATCTCGTGCATTAGAGCCAGCGTTCTCTGGCTCCTGTGAGTTCCCAAGTCTGATGTAACCCCTGAGAAAGTATAGGCTGAGCTTGCTTCCTCAATGAGCACAGTGTCTGCCCCACGGAGAAAAGAGGTGCAGCAGTTAATCGGGCCAGTTCTGACTTTGAGTTGCATCTGCTTTCTGTGTGGTGCCACAGAAGTTTCCTATATAGCCTGAGGCAGTACTTCTGGACTGGGTGGAGATAGGTTGGTGCACCTCATGATTTGGGCTAAGTGCTGTGCACCCACATCTGGATGTTAGAACTCAGGGGCCTCTTGTCAGCCTTTCATGCTTTCCCTTTTGCCACTCAGAGAATAAGTTTCGTACACTATTTTCTTACGTCCCACTCTCCCTCAACCAAGCCCTTGCTACAGTGTCTTTTGCAAGTGGTTTTTCCACTGAAAATGAGAGAGCTTAGCTGAAGAGGACATAACTTTCAAGTCTAGCTTTTTCTGAGATCAGGGGGTGTGAGCTGAGACAATCAATAGTAGATCTCCCCGTACATTAAGCTGAGTTTTTGTTTCTACTACTGTTGGAACTTATCGAGAGGATCTGTGGTGGTGGGAGCAGTGATGGTGGGGTTTGTGCTGTGGTGCTGGCATGGTCTTCCTTTGTTTTAGGCTTATTTAAGTCACCACAGTATTGTGCCAGCTCTCTACTGCTTTTAGCCTTTAATACCCTTTGTTACTCCCTAGAGAACTTGACACCTTCTTCATCTGTTTGTCCCACTCCAAATTTGGCGCTTTCTCATACCAAGAGCTATGCCTGGAATGCAGTTACCCCCCCCCTCGTCTAACTTTCCAAGTCTCCTCTTATTAACTCTGCAGAGTTCCAGAAATCCCACCCACTGAGGGTTTGCCTGTCGGTCCCCTTGGGAACGAATGGTGGTTATCCTTCTCAATTCTTCACATAGTGCATGACTTCATAGATAGATTGACTTGTTACCCTTTCAATTAACTCCAAAAAATTATCACCGCCTTGAAGGAAATCTTGTCAGATTAATAGGTGTCCCACAAGCAACTGTGCTGATTGTCTGCATGTATTTGAAGCTATTTAAGTTGGAAGGAAGCATGAATTGGACAAACTTTATGTTAAATCCCAATTCAACTGCTTAATCGCCTTGAAAAATTTACTTAGATTCTCTGAGCCTAAATTAGTCTATAGATATAATGGAAAAGACAAAAGCATCCATTACATAAAAGCAAATAAAACAATGAATCACAAACAGCTGGCATATTACAGGCATAATCAAGGTTACTTTATAATTCTAAGTGTTGTTATTATTGTTGTTGTTAGGTGTCCTTGAGTTGGCTCCAACAGCATCAAACACTGCCCCTTCGTGCACACTCCTCACAGTCTCTGCTGTGCTTAAGCCCATCATTGCAAAGTAGAGAGTTTTCCTCTTTCTCACAGTTCTCCTTCATCAAGCATGATAGCCTTCTCCAAGCACTGACTGGCCCTTCCTTGTAACATGCCCAAAGTATGTGAGACTAAATCTCACCATTTGTGCTTCCAACAAACACTCTGGCTTCACGTCTTCTTCTGTTAGTTCATGGTATTCACCAACATCACAATTCAAAGGCATAAACTCTTCACTGATCTCCCTTACTCACTGTCCAACTTTCATATGTATTTGAAGTAACTGAAAATGCCATGACATGGTTCGGGCATACTTTGCCCTTTAAAGAGCATCCTTGGCCTTTAGAACTTGGCTGCAGATTTGCCCATCGTAATACATTGTTTGATTTCTTGACTGCTGCTTCCATGACTGTTGACTGTAGACCCAAGTAGGATGAAATCCTTAACAACTTCAATCCTTCTCCATTTATTATAATGTTGTTCATTGGTCCAGTTGTGGAGATTTTTGTTTTCTTTTTTGTTGACATGTAATCTGTACTCAAAACTATAGTTCTCAAGCTTCATCAGCAATTCAAGTCTTCCTTGTTTTCTCCGACTAGAGTTGTGTCATGTACATGCTACAGGTTGTTAATGAGTTTTTCTCCACTCTTGATCCTGCATTCTATTTATATAATTGAGCCTCTTCGATTATCTGCTCAGCACACAGCTTAAATAGTTATAGTGGAAGGACCTAAGACTGATGCACACCTTCCCTGATTTTAAATTATGTAATATCTTCTTGATCTACTCAAACAGTGCTTCTTGATTTATGTACAGGTTTCAGTGAAGTGTTCTGGATTCTCATTCATGTTAATGTTATCCACAATTCATTATCCTTCACATAGTTAAATGTCTTTGCATGGTTAATAAACATAAGTAAATATCTCTCTGCTATTCTCTGCTTTTAGCCAAGATCATCTGATGTTAGCATTGACATCCCTTGTCCCATGTCTTCTTCTGAATTCAATTTCACATTCTGATCATTCTTTGTCAATGTATCACTGAAGTTATTTTAAAAAATATCTTCAGCAAGATTTTACTTGCCTGTGATATTAATGTTGTTCTGTAATTTCTGCATTCTTTTGGATCACATTTTAAATTTCTTAATGTAGCTAGGTGAGAACACCCAGGATTGTATTTGTTTGTTGATTGAACTGATATTTGGACAATTCCTGGAGGTTTCTTTTTTGCAAAAGTCTTCAGTCATTCAGTTTGGGCTTCTTCCCAAAGATCATTGGATCTTGAGTATATGCTACTCACTAAAATGGCTGAGTACTGACAATTCTATTTGATTCATTGACTCTCTGACATCCTTCCATTTTCTTCTGATGCTACTTCAATCATTCAATATGTTGCCCAAAAGATTCTTATATATTCCCACGTATCTGGTCTTTGGTCATTAGTACTCAGAGCACCAAATACATTCTTGAGTTATCTTTATATTCAGATGGGATATATTCTAGGTAGTATTTGGGCTCTTTTTTATTTTTGGGGTTTTTTTTAAAATTATTTTTGTGTGAGTGTACCGTCAAATCAGATCTGACTGGTACAGAAGGAGATTGTCCCTCCTTCCCCGGCAGAGCATCTGGTGGATTCGAACCGTGCGCTTCTGGGATTGTAGTTGCAGCTCCTTGCCACCAGGCCACCAGAGCTCCCCAGTATTTGGGCTCTTGTGGACTTACTTGAATTTTTTTTTTTTTATAGTCTGTCCCTCAATTGACCCCTTATCTCATGCTAACTACTATTAAGTTTTTACATTGTCTCATTATACACTTGCAATCAATTTGATTATTATATATTCCTTCAATCCATGAAAGTCCACATATATAGACATTAATTTTTGCTTTTTTTAAAAAAAGTCTAAGTAGTAAGTTGTTTGTAACAAATAAGTTGTTGGTCCTATAAAACCCTACTATATGATCTCCAGCACTATTTCTATCACTAAGGTCATAATTTCTATCAATCTTTCTTCTTTGTTTCCAATTTTGCATTCCATTCAACACTTATTATTAGTGCATCTAGACTGCATGTTCCATCCATTACAGACTGTAGATGTTGGTAGAAATCCTTAATTTCTTCTTCTTTAGCTTTAGATCAGTGTATAAATGTGAATAATAATCGTATGAATAGGTATGCCTTGTATGCTTATGGATATTATTACCTCATCACTAACAGCATTGTACTTCAGGACAAAACTTAAAATGTTATTTCTAATAATAAATGTACACTGTGACACTGATGAGCCAAATGTGGTAATGGTTACCCATGGCAGACAGTGTTTGGTGGAGCTCCCCGATTTAAACAAGCTTGAAAGCAGAAGTGGCATCCACTTCCATAATAGCTTGTCTCTGGAAACTGTATGAACTTGGAGAAATGATGGAAGTTATACAAGTGTTCAGGTCTTTCGTTCATAGGGTCGCTATGAATCGTCTACAACTCGATGGCACTTAACAACAACAACAACAAATGTAATGCCATTCATCTCCAAATTGTCATTAACAGTATAGTAAGCCACATTATTTTCTGAATCAAAATGGCCAAGACTAGTCCATCTCAGCTCACTAATGCCTAGTATATTTGTTTTCCATACTTTCTATATAATTCTTTAAGTCTTTCAATTTTACTAGATTGATGCTTATAATACAGGTCTTGGTTCATATTTATAATTCTATTTTAGATTTCTATATTATTTTAATATTTAATATGGTAATATATTGAATATTGTATTTTATACTTATTATATTTATTTACTAATATTTATAGCTGTTTCTCCTCATGCCACATCAATAAATAAAGGTTCTTCATTGAATAAAAGCTTTACTTCCTCTGTATCATTAAAGTAGATTTACCTTGAGGCAGTAACTCTTCCCCAATTGTATTGTGAGTGCCTTATAACCTGATGGCCTCATTTCCCAGCACTATATCATATACTGTTCCACAGCTATTCCTAAGACTTTCAGTGACTCATTATTTCAGAAGTGAATGATCAGATTTACTTCTCAATTTTAATTCTGGAGCTCCAATGAAACCTGTCCACGACATGACCCTGTCGGTGGTTGAATTAGCAATTGCACAGCTTCTAGCATTACAGCAACATGTAACTCACCATTGTGTGAAAAACTGACATCTATATCATTTCAGAGGCTTTTTTTTTCATGCATGTGTCTGCATTTGAATAGAAGCTTCTATAGGGAGGCAGAGACTCATTCTGCTGCTTGCTCAGCCAGGTGCCAAATATGACCAGGTATGGTTAATATGACCCTTCAGACTAGACTAATGCTTTCTAATGAATACTCTTGGTTCTTGTTAACCTGATAATTGCTTATTCTTTCTATTATTTGTAATTAAAGTGTTTTGATGATGTGCAAACAATTTTGTAATATTTTAGTCATTCTAAATTCTGTGCTTACAATGTAAGATTGAAGGAGACAATGAAATAGCAAAGTGCTCTATGTTGTGGTTATTCTACCCTTCTTTAGAATAGTGATGAAAGTTACCCTTTAGAATAGTGATGAAAATTAGGTACTAGGATAATTCTGAGAATTTGATAAGAACTATGGACTCTTCTCCAGGACATAAGTCACCAAATAACATTTTGTATACAATTTCTAGAATCTGAGAAACTCCTTGAGTTCTTCCATGACTGTCTTATATGACCCACAGACCTCAGATTTAAAAAGAAAAAAACCCACATAAGCCTCTGCTCTGGAACTAAACTATCAGAGGAATTGAGAGAGAGAAGAGAGGGAGTTTACCTCCAAGTGCCATGAAGCTCATATTGGTTACTGCAAGATTCTAGAAGTTTGTGGAACTCCTCCTGGCCATCACACATGACGCAGCCCCCCAAAAAAGAGTTTAGCAAAAATATCTGAGAACTGCTCTTCCTTGTTTTCCACTCACAGCTGTTGGTGGAGGAAAAGTACCTTCTCCTGAGGCTTGTAATATCTCCATTGTCTCTCCACCAAAAAACTTCTCACCCAATGTTTTCTCAGTCTTTAGTCTTGCTACAGTAGCTTCACCACAGGTCTTCCCCAGAATGAATCTTCCTAAAATTTACATATTGTGAGTAACCATGCAATTCACTTTTGCCTCCCAAGATTAACTTAAAATGGTTTTCTATTCTAAATTGAAACCATGAAGAAAAAACCAAATATATCAGGACTCTGTATTTTATATTCATTTAAATAAAATGCAGCACTGTTTTAAAACAGAATAATACAATGCTTTGTCTACAAGCCCACAAACAGCATTGGGTTCTGCTTCATTAGCCATTAGGAATACCCTCTAGCATTCAAAATCCACTTTTCAAAGGCCTACCATGCCACTATTGTTGGATGAAGTAATTTTACTTCCAGTTTGGAACTTGTAGTCAGAATCAGAGCTTGATCTAAGACCAATGAACTTGCTTGCTTCCAAGGAAAACAGTCTATCCTTGAATTAAAGGCACCGTTAAGTTGGCAAGAGCCAAAACAAATGGAGTTTCATTTTTGTTAATAAGGGGGAAGCAGCCTTTCCAATGTCGTGATCTAATTAAGGAGAACTGCAAGTGGGTTTCAGGTTTCAAACCCCAGCCCCCAGGGAGAAATGGGGAAATGACACTGTCTTTTAGGATAGACTTCAGAGAAGCATCTAGAATTCATTTGTTCCTTCTGGGTAAGTAATGCTCTAAATCTAATAATCCCATTATCTAAAAAACAACATAACACTGTTAGTCCACAAAGAAGACATTTATATGTATACAGTGAAAGTATGACCCTTGGTGGAGAAAAAAAATGGGCAAAGGCACTTTTTTGGACATTTTACTTTAAAAGGAGTATAAATGAGTATTTTCCTGAGTTCTAATAAATAGAAAATTTTATTTAGATGAAACTTGGAAGTTTCCACATGACTGTCTAAATTAAACGGAAGTCTGAGCTAAATATCAGGGAGAATACACTTAACTTTCCAAGTGTTAAGAATTTTTGGTTTTTTATTATATATGCATAACAGAGTGCTCACATTGTACCTAAATCCATGTTAGGTGCTTTGCAATGACTGAATGATTAATGCAATGCTCATTATAGCTTTAAGAGAATATCTCTCTCTGTCCCCTCCCCCCCTCATTGCTGTGGGGTTAGAACTGACTTCTAGGGGCAGACTTGTGTTCCTCAGGTCTCCTTAGAACACTAGGAAGAGGATGGAGTAGGGCAGAGTTCATCCAATTAGAAGAATGTGCACCTAGGCCAACATCATTCACTCACCACCATCTAATAGGAACAGACTCATGTGTGGTATTCTATTGAGTTTCCAAGACTACAAATTGTGTAGAAAGTGAGTGTCCATCTTTCTCTTGTAGAGATGCTGGTGAATTTGACAGTGTGGTCCTTGGGTTAGCAGCACAGCTTCCTAGAGACTGTTGTTAAGTGTCATCGAGTTGACGATGACTCATAGAGACCTATGAACAATGACTCTAAAACTTGTCCTATCCCAAGCCAAACTCACCATTTGACACACCTGACATCATTGCCACAGTCACTGTGTCAATCTATCTTATCCAAGATCTTTCTCTCCTGCACTCTACTGTTCCAAGCATGGCATCCTTATCCAAGGATTTGTCCCTCCTGGCAATATGCCCCAAATGAGACAAAGCTTCAAAATTCTTGCCTCCAATGAGTAACCTAGTTTCACCATCTCCAAGACAGACCTGTTTGTTCTCTTGACAGTCCACGGGATGTCAAATACTCTTCTCCAGTACCATAACTCAAAGGCATTGATTCTTCTTCTATCATCCTCAGTCCTTATCCAGCTCTCTGATGCATAGCGGGCAGACAAGACCATGGCCAGGACCAGGCGCACTTAGTATCTAGGTTGGTATCATTGTTCTTTAGCACTTGTCAGATGTTCTTAGAAGATTTTCTTAATGCAATTCATCTTTTGATTTCCTGACTGTTGGTGCCAAGGGTGTTGATTGTAGATTCAAATAACCTCAATCTTTTCTCCATCTATAACAGTGTGTGCTGCTTCTAAACAAATTAATCACTTAATATATTTTTTTACTACTTATCCGCTGTATAACCAGAAGTTCTTGGTATTGCAATTCCTCTTGTATAAAATGGGAACAAAATGGTGACCCAGGTTGAAAAATCTAGAAAGGAGTGTGTCCAAAATGTGTCCTTTCTCCACATCTTTTCCATCTACATGCTAAACAGATCATTCCGGATGTGGTACTATTGTTACTTTAGTACATTTCAAAAGGTAAAAGGGATTCTATTCCTTTGCCAGTACACATTAATATATTTCTTCTTTCACTCTTGAGTGATTAGTGGTACCATTTCAGTGGTAAGAAAATAGGTTGGGATAAGGAGACAGAGTTGGGTTGGGAACTTGTTAAGTTTGAGATACTTCTTGGACACTCAACAGGAAATGTGAGGTCAAAGATTGAAGTGCAGGGAGCAACAGTATAAACTTTAAAGTTTGAATCTAGAGAAAGTAATTAGAGAACTATGTGGTTAGTTAGAAGAAAAGGCTTAGAAGTGGGCGGTGGGGCTGCCAGTGTGTCTGTCAGTAAACAGAGCAGCAGTCATCCCCTCTGGCCTGGATTCCTACCACAGGTGACTATACTGGTCTTCTATCAACTGCACAATAAATGACCACAAGCAGTGTGGCCTAATGTGGTTGTTGTTGCGTACCATCTAGTCGGAACTAACCCATAGCTGACCCTCCGGAGGGGTTTTAGAGGCAATAATTGTACAGGAAGGAGATTGCCCATCCTTCTCCTGCAGAGCAGTTGGTGGCCCTGAACTGCGTGCCTTTGGGATTGCAGCACAGCTTCTTGCCACCGGGCCACCAGAGCTCAGAGTGGCCTAATAGAAATATATTATTTTATAGATTAGATCGGAACACACAAGGCTGTGTTCCTTTCTAGAAGAGGCTCTAGTGAAGGAATCTGTTTCCACGTCTTTTCTAGTTTCTAGAGGCTGCCTGCAGTCATTTGCTTGTGGCTTTTTCTTCCAGGTTTACAGTCAGCATCAACAAGTCCACCTCTACTTAGGTAGCCTCATTCTGACCTCCTTCTACACTTTTAAAGACCTTGTCATTACATTGGGTCCATCTGGGTGATTTTCCTATTTAACAGTTAACAGAATAGCCATCTTTATTCTATCCACAATCTTCTTTCCCCTTTGCCATGTAAATGAACATATTCATAAATTTCAAGAGCTGGGATTTGGATATCAATGAGGGGTCATTATTTTGTCTACTACAGCTCCTAGTGGTTTTCCTTCTTCTACCCTTGTCCCATACATAAGGAGCCGAGTATGGGGATTAAGAGCATTAGTACCAGAAAGCTCTCGACTTACATTCCAGATCCGTAATGTATTAAGTGGGTCACTCTGAACAAGCATTTAACCTGTTGTGCCTTAATTTCATCTATGGCAAAATGAGGACACCAACAATATATACTATATGGGATACAGCAGGACAAAGAAACTCTGTTGGTTTTCATTATTGTAGTGATGAAAATAGGAATTAACTACAACATAGCTTCTAAAAAATATGACGAGTATTAACTCTAGAGTTCAGAAAGCCTAAAATATGAAATGAAAACAAAAGGGATAAGTTTGACTCTGCAAAACATATGGCATTTTGCAATCTGCTATTTAAATGACTCGTTATTTATGTCTAATCAACATGTTTTGGTGGCCTAGTGGCAAGAAGCTGTGCTACAATCTTGAAGGCATGTGGTTTGAGGCCACCAGCTGCTCCCACAGGAGGATGGGCAATCTTCTCCCATGCAACTAACAGCCTCTGAAAACCCACTAGAGGGTCAACTATGGGTTGGTTCCAACTCTATGGTACACAACAATCAACATGCAAAAAAGAGATGGTTGGATGCAACATGAAATAAATCCACAATAAATGAAGATGCCCTCGATGGTGTCTTAAGAGTTATTTTAAGATTCTGTTAACTCTGTGTGTACACACTAGGGTAGGGAGAGCCTCTACTAACAATTTAAACCTTAAGGGAGTTTGCTTTGAGGAAGTCACCAAGAGTTTGCAAGAACATGCAGATCCAGCTTCTGACAATTAATAACCAGTCCTTAGCCAAGGACTTCTGGTAATACAGCGCATTAAGTATGACCGAAATGTTAGCAGTTTGAACCACTAGCCACTCTACTAGAAAAAGACAGTCTCCTATAAAGCTTAACAGCCTTGAAACCCAATGAAGGGTTATTATATATCTAAATCAACTCATGATATTGCCAGTTGTTAGTCCAGTTGTGTGATTTTAAATTTTCTTTATGTTAATGTGTCTTCCACACTGAAAAGTATCATCTTTGACCCCCATCAGCAAGTACTTCATACCCCCTTCATTTTCAGCAAGTGAGGTTGCACCACCTGCATAATGAAGCTTGTTAATGACTCTTCCTTCAAACTTGATGCCACCTGCTTGTTCATACAATCCTGTGTCTCAGATTATTTGCACCACATACATATTAAGGAGATATGGTGAAAGCATACAATTTTGATGCACACTTAACCTGCTTTTAAACCATGGAGTAGTCCCTAGTTCTGTTTGAACCACTGTTTTGTTCTATTACAGGTTCCACATAATCACCTTTAAGTGTTCTGGGATTCCCATTATGTTGTACATAATTTATAATGATCAACACAGTTAAATTTTTTTTCATAATCAATAAAACACTAGTGGACAGTGTGTTTTCTCTACTATCAGCCAAGATCCATCTGACATAAGCAATGATATCCTTTGTTTCACAACCTCAACCTACGTTAAGATGACCCAACCTTGCTCGGAGAAACTGAGGAGGATACGAAGCATTTGCTGCAGAAGGTCAAGGACTGCAGTCTTCAGTATCAATTTATGCTCAACATCAAGAAGACAAAGATTCTCACCACTGGACAAACTGGTAGATGGAGAAGAGATGAGGTTGTTAATAATTTCAGCTTAGTCAGCTTCACATCAGTAGTCAGGAAATCAAAAGATGAATTGCTATGGGGAAGGCTGCTGTCAGGGCACCTCTCAAAAATGCTGAAGAGTAATGATATCTATTTGGAAACTAAGGTGTGCCTGATTCAGACTATAGTCTTTGCAATTACTTGCTATGCAACAGAGAGCTGGACAATGCTCAAAGATGACTAAAGAAGAATTGATGCCTTTGAGTTGTGGTGCTGGGGAAGAGTACTTATTGGACAGCCAAGAGAACAAACAGGTTTATCCTGGAGCAGGTGAAATAAGGCTGACACTCGGAGGCAAGGATTTTGAAGCTCCATAATGGAGCTAGGTATGTTCTAGGCAGTGAGAGAGTAGTTGAGGGTAGAGCAGTGCTATTAATCTGTATTGCTTCCCCAAAGAAAAACTGAATCCACAACTGGCAATTCCAGCTCATGAGATTTCAAGTTAGAATGTCCCATGGAGTTTCTGAGGTTTCACATTTTAAAAGAAGGAGACTTCCCATCTTTTTTCAATCAAGCAGTTCGTTGATGGATTTAAACTATTGACCTTTCAGTTAGAAACTCAATATTTAACACATTGCCTTTGTCTCTAGTCCTGATCTTTGAGATACCTTTGCTCTTCCTAAGATATACTCAAAGTGTCCTATCCTTCATGCCTCAGTAGACAGTGGTTTCCCAGGCACCATTTTCTCTCTTGGTTGGCTTCTCTCTCCAGTTAGGCATATCCATTTCTGGAAACATGATGTTACATATGTGATCTCTCTCCTTATACTTAAATATCTCCTGACCAGAGAGATGTTCAGTGTGTATTCTGGTTGTTCTCATCAGCATCCCTGCCCCTTCTTCCCCTCCAACTCTATCCTCCTGGAGAGGAAGAAGTAGTGTCCAAGTAAAGGACTGGGAAGAAAACTGCATTTTATGAGGTAAAATGCAGTATCTTCTGTGTCTTTGTATTTACCTGGTCAAAATTTACTATTCCTTTACAGCAAAGCAAGTGACAAATCAAGCATGCAAAAGTACATTTTGGTGCTTGAAAAGGATTTCACTATTTCTGTTCCTAGAATGGGTGAATTGATGCTTTTTGAACTGTGGTGTTGGAGAAGAGTACCGAATATCCCTTAGTCTGCCAAAATGATAAACAGATATGTTTTGGAGAAGATGCAGCCAGAGTGTTCCCTGGAGGCAAAGATGATAAAGCTTCATCTCACATACTTTGGGCATGTTGTTAGGCGAGTTCTTGGATATTGATATCATGTTTGGAAATATGGAGAGAAGGAGAAGAAAAGGAAGACCCTCAACCAGGTAGATTAGCACAGTGAGTGTTGTAATGGGCTTGTGTGTGTCAGAGATTGTGAAGATGGCACATGACAGGAAAGAGTTCCAATTTGTTGTTCGTAGGGTTGTCATCAGTCATACTCTACTCAACAAACACCTACCAACAACAACACAGTATTGAGTTACATTAGCCCAAGTTGCACTGATAAAACAGCTTGTTACTGCCACATACATAGACATGGTCATAGTTGTTTCCAGAAATTGTTACTTGCATGGTTCCTGGAGTGACACATCTGCTAGTGAGCACAACAGATCAATTAATGAAAAGGTGATTATCAGAAGAGTCCCATGTGTCAAGCAATTACAAGGCTTTTCTTGTTTCTATCTGGGATAGAACATCACTTGAAAGTTTCAAGATATTTTATAGATAAATATTTTTAAATTAAAAATAGAAGCTTTTAAAAAATGAAGACCAACAACTCTGGTGCTATTACTATACTTTTGACCAAAGCACATTGCCAAAACAGGAACCATTTTGGAGGCATAAATACACAAAGAAATAACCAGGAACTCAAAGGATTGAAACTTTCCCAGAGGATTTAAATCTTCTAGAAACCTCTTTGGGAAGTACATAGGTTTTTATAGCAGAATATCACTTATTATATTGTATATTTTGTTCTCAGATATTTTATAGTATTCCACAAAGTAATAAGCATTGCCACAATTTCTGACGTATTTCTTTTTTTTTCAAGCTTTTAAATTGCTCTGAGAAATGAAATAATATCATCTGGAAAGAGATTTACATATACTTTATTGACTTGTCAGTGAATTTATATGCCATCAGATTAGATTTTTCTTTCATTTCAATACTACTTGATAGGTTGTGAATTTTGTACTCAAATGTATCTAAGACATAAAATATTAAAACTGTTTGTAGATCTCTACACTAAATTTGTTTTATTATATGTTGATCCTTATCCCTTAGGATCTAACTATAGGACATAATAAGAAATTATGAACTCAATATTGTCTTTAGTGTTGTCTTGAATGTATATAAACTGTATTATTCATTCAAGTGACACATAATACAAACGGGAGAGGTGGAACTTACTCCTCATACACATGCATTGGGATAATGTACTACGATACAAAAGCATGGGGATTGAGAGAGAGTTTGCATCATTTCACTTGATTAAAAAAGGAATCTTAAAGCAGGCTAATGCTTAAAAATTATTAGAAATCTATAGGAAGGATAATTAAATACATTGAATTGGAAATACAAGAAGCATAGATTTATTGAGTTTTTTAATAGCATTTAATGAATAACTACTATGCTATGGGAGGGCAACAGAGGGGGGTTAATCCATTTTGGTGGTATAATTTTCACTGGCTGGGTGGGAGACCTGAGTTTGACTTATTTTTCTTTTCTTTTGAGAAGCTTCATTTGAATAGAAACAAAGGAACAAAAAACTATTTGACCAGTCAAGGAAGAAGACCGCGATAATGGGGAGAACATGCCAGTGACTTAGGGGGAAAGTATTTTTACTTTTTCAATGAACATGGTCATTTTCCCCCTCCCCTTCTTTGTTTCTCATCTGTTATTCCTCCAACGGTGATTCTATCTATGCGTAAACGTTTTCTTAACTTTTATATTAACGGCCTTATCATAATTGTTCTTATGTTATTCAGCACAATTTGTTCTAGTCTCATCCATGGTGTGCAGTATTTCACAAATCCATGATCATTTCTTAGTTATGCATAACACTCCATTGTATCCCATTGCATCACACTTTTTTAATTTTATATTGGTTAGCTCACAAAGTTTACACTGTAAATTTTCATTGAAATTAATAATTTAAAAAAATTAAAAATTCCATATTCAAACTCAGGAAAAAAAAAACCCCAAAAACCAAAAACATAGTTTGTATACATTGTGTTTCACACTATTCTTCACTCACACTACGTTTCACACAATAATTCTCATGCATTATGTTTTATAAAGTTAAGCACCATTGGACCTTGCCCATCATTACCCTGTCTTTCAGGTCTCTGCCAGATCATTCCTGCTTTACCTCCTCCCTCTACCCACCAAATTGTGCAATCCTGTGCCGTAGCCCCTACTCATCCTTACCTCTCTGCTCCCAACCCTTCTCTTCATGGGTCCTCATACACGATTTACTATTTAGCCTTCTATTTTTACAATAATAGTATTATGTAGTGTTTGTCCTTATGAGACTGAGTTAGTAGTTCACTCAGCATAACGCTTTCCAATCTCTTCCAAGTTGTGTAATATTTTTCAAAATCTTTGCTCCTGAGTGCTGCATAATATTCCATTGTGTGAATGTACCACAATTCCTAAATTCATTTAGTTGTGGTTGGAAATTTGGGCTGTTTCCATGTTTTGTGATGGTGAATAACATTGCTGTGAACATTGATGTACAGATTCTGTTTGTGTCTCAGTTGTGGCATAGCTGGACTGGTTAAGCCATTGGTCCATTGATGGGCATTTGAGTTGTTTCAAATTCTTTGCTATTATAAATAGTGTTGCAATAAATTTGGTTGTGAGCATGGCACTTTGTGTTGTAGCTTTTATTTGAGATATATACCTACTGCGGGTTTGTTGGATCAAATTATAATTCTATTCCAAACTTTTTAAGAAAGCACCAAACTGCTTTCCATAGCAGTTGTACCATTATATATGCTCACCAGCAATGTATGAGAGTTGAATCTCTCCACACACTCACTAGCATTTATGTTTAATGTCTTACTGAACATTGCTATTTGTGCTGAAATGAGGTGATATATCATTGCTACTTTGAACTGCGTCTCTCTAATAGCTAATGGAAGCTCTGATAGCCGAGTGGGTACAGAGTTGTACCGCCCACTCAGAAGGACAGTGATTAGGGGCTACCAGCTACTCCAAGGGAGAAAGATGGACAATTTCCGTCTGTATGATTTATTATCTTTCACTTTAAATATTTTATTGACAACCATATTTTCTCAGTTTGTCGTATTTAGGAAATTTATTTGATTCAAGATATAAAATAACAATTCTTCTTAAATATTTAAAAGTATATTAAGTCTTAATTATAATTAGTAAAAGGGATACTTCTCTGAACATTCTCTTTTATGAATTAGTAAGGGGGGGGGAAATCAAAACTCCAACAGAAAATGAACAAAGGAAAGGAATGGAAGTGTTCCCAGAACAGAAAATACAAATAGCTTTGTATTAAATGAAAACATGTTCCCATTCATTCATAGTCATAGAAAGGCAAATTGAAACTACCCTATTTGGAATCCATTTGCTGAATTTTCAGTTGGAAATTTTTATGTAATTTGCTAAAACACTGTTTGAAAGTGTACTAGAAAATCTGTTACTGCTGGGAAAAACCTTTAAAGGTACCATTTGGCGATGCTTATTAAAATTACAAATACACAATGGCTTTGCTTCAGTAATTCCACTTCCACAGATTTATTCTACAGATCACCTATATGCAAAAATGACATGTATAACAAATATCATTTAGAAATAGGAGCATGGAATATATGTGGCTTGAATGTTGGAAAACTGGACTTTGGGTATGTTGCTAGGAGAGGCTATTCCTTGGAGAAGGACATGATGCTGGCTTGTGTGGAGGGTTGGCAAAAAAGAGGAAGACCCTCAACCACGTGGACTGACACAGTGAATGCTTCTATGGGCTCTTGTGTGTCAGGAAGTGTGGGGATGGCACAGGATAAAAGAAGGTTCAGATCTTGTGTTCATAGAATCACGATGAGTTATACTAGACTTGACGGCACTTAACAGCAACAACATCATTCATGGTGTATTGTTTCTAATAGTAGATAAATGTCCCTCAATAGGACTAAATGAGTTGTATCATTTTTTTTCACTGTGGAGAAAATAAGAAATCTCTTAATTAAGATCTATTGGAAGTGATAAAGTTAAAATGCAGAACAGTGTACAGCATGCTAGCATTTATATTAAAGAAGAGATTAACTAAAGAGTACAGTATAAAAGTGAATGTCTAATTTTAAAATAAGGAGAGGCTTTGTCGGCATAATAACAGTGAGATGTATCCTAAAAAAGCAAAATTCTAAACTTGGACAAAAAAATGAATCAAAAGATAAACAAAGGAAACAATAATGGAATCAAACTGTAAAACCTATAAACAAGAAAATCACATCTTTAATATCAATATGTATCAAAACATTAGTGAATGTCCTTACAAATTGATAAGGAAAAGTAAGAATAATAATAGTGGGAAATGAGTCAGAAGACAATCCATTTAAAAAAAATACATCTGGCAAATGGTCAGGAGGGAAATGTTCATTTCGTGGATATGCAAAGAAACACAAAACAAAGTATTTCCATTTTGGATATCTATCAAAGTAGACATGATTTTGAAAGTAATTATAGTCAACATTAGTGAAAATCCAAAGAATATTCTTAAGCACTAATCTCCACGTAAATTGGTACAAGCTTTCAGGAAAGCCCTTTGATGATACGAAGCACAAGTTTTTACAAATGTGTAGATCTATTGATAACACTATCTTTAACAATATAATTAATAAGATAGTTATAGATGGGCACAGGTTGATGTATAAAGAAGGTTATCAAAGTATCATTTGTAATTGTGAAAAACCCAAAATAAATCCAAGTGTTCGTCATGGTTATGGTAAACAGAATAATGACCTCCCCAAAGATTTTCCCATCCTAATTCCCATTACCTTATGTGGCACAAGGGACTTTGACAATGGAATTAAATTGGGGAATCTTCATATGTGACAATTATCCTGGATTATCAGGGAAGATGCAATATCATCATACATTTCCTTTTGAGAGACAGTAGGGTCATAATCTGAGATGATGATATGAAGGAAACAAAGGGAGTGAAAGAGATGTGACAAAAGAAGTAGAATTTAGAGAGTCAGAGAGACTGGAAGATTTCTAACTGCCCACATCTAAGAAGGAGGATGAGACAGTGAGCCATGGAGTACAAGTGGCCTCTTGCTGTTGTTGTTGGTTGTCATCAAGTCAGTTCCAACTCATTGCGACACAAACTACAAAAGAACAAACACTCAAAAAGAAAAACTCATTGCTGTTGAGTCAGAACTGACTCATCGCTGACTCTCCAGCAGATTTTCAGAGGCTGTGAATCACACAGGAGGAGACTGCCCAATTTTCTCCACCTGACTAAAGAGTAGATTAGAACCTCTTACCTTTGAGTTGGGAAGCTCTGGTAGCCTAGTGGTAAGAGCTTGTGCTGTAATCCCAAAGTCACATAGTTCAAATTCATCAGCTGCTCCATAGAAAGATGGAAAAATCTCCTCCAGTGCAATTTACAGTCTCGGAAAACTAGCTGGAGGCTCAACTATGGGTCAGCTCCAATCCCATGGCACATAACAACAACCACCATTATTTTTGGGTTACAGTGTAACTCTTTGTTCATTAGACCACCAGAGCTCTTACTCATAAAACAAAAGCTAGAAAAGAAAAGGGGGAAGTATATTCTTCCTTAAAGTCTCCAAGAGAACAATGTGTGAACACCTGGACTCACTAAAATGACTCCCAACCTCAAGAACAGGAAGCTCTGGGGGCATAGCCCATAGCGTTGTGTTGTAAACCCAAAGGCCACATCTCTCTGTGATTCAAATTCACCAAGAGCTCTCAGAGAGAAAACGGATCTCTCTCCCTGTGTGCTCTACAGCCTTGGGAACTCAGCAAAGCGTCTGTTCTGGCTCAATGACTGTGAGTTTGAGGTGAGTTTTGTTGTTGTTGTTTTACCTTCTAGAACTCTAACAAAGTGAAATAAATTCTAAGCCACTGAATTTGTAGTAATTTGTTACAAAGACAATAGGAAACTAATACAGTGGTTTCCCATATGATAAAAGATTATTTACTATTTTTCATATATTCAACAAATAAGTACTGAGCAAGACTATTTGCCAAAATACTGTTCTTTTGGCTTTGATATAAAGTTCTTGTCTTTGTGATAGTTTCATCATAGTGGTTATCTTTCACATGAAATAAAGAGACAAAAAGTGAAGATTAATCAAGTAGTCATGAAATCTATGCAGAATCAAGAAGAGAGAAAGGGGAAGAGTGGAAGGTAGAGCCTTGTTTTCAACAGAGTTATCTAGGAGGCATCCCAAAACGACAAGCTACTATTTAAACAGAGGCCTGAGTGCTGTATGGTGGTGATAGAGGCTAAGTTCTGCAATAACATTTTTAGACAGAAGGAGCACAGGGAGCAACAGCCTGGGATAGTAGCCAGCTTCACATGTTCAAGGAAAGCACAAAGACCACTATGGCTCGGACAAAGTGAGTGAAGGGGAGAGTGATGAGAGGCGAGGGAAGGAAAATTGGCAAGTATAAGTTATAAAGAGCTTTGTCGGCCATGATAAAGAGTTTAGACCTTATTTGGATGAGAAACTATTGGAAGGATTTGGGAAGTGACATCATCTGGTTTATATTTTAAAGTTACCTCTAGCCACTGTGCATGTGGAAATCTGGGATAGTATGTAAGGCAGGAAGCAGGGAACCAGTTAAGGGGTGTTAGAGATTGAATTATGTCCACTCCAAAATATGTGTTGAATTCTCTCCCCTGTACTTGTGGAGATAATCAGTTTGGAAATAAGGTTTTCTTCTGTTGTTATATTAATGAAGTTATACCAATGTAAGGTGGGTCCCACATCCTAACCTAAGTACAACTCACTCACTCAAAGATCAGAATTGAAGACAAAAGAGTGATAAGACTAGTACAGACACAGACAAACACAGAGGAAATGCAGATAAAATGAACTACAAGCATTGTTAGCAGCTACTAGCTGATGAAATAAACAAGAAGAATCTTGGTGGTGCAATGATTAAACGCTCAGGTGTTAACTGAAAGGTCGACACTACAAACCTTCACGAAAGATGTGAAAGTTAGCTTCTATAAACATTTACAGCCTTAGAAATTCTATGGGGCAGGTCTTCGCTGTTCCCTATAGGGTCACTATGAGTCAGAATTCAACCTGACAGCCATGAGTTGGGAGGTAGAGTCTTTCCTAGAACTTTTCTATTCCTTAAAGCCACTAATTTATATTCTGTTATGGCAGCATTAAATAAGAAAGGAGGCTAACAGAATGGCGCAGATGAAAGAAAATGGTGTTAATTTGGGTGGTAAAAGTTGGGTACTAAGAAACCATTGGCTGAGGCTGGAGACCCATCAGGACTTGCCTATGGATCAGTACAGGATGAGAGGAAGAAAGAAGCCTTGGAATGATGTCCGTGTTTAGAGTCTGAGCAGTTGGTTAATAGTGACATCATTTGTTAAGATGGGAAGAAGACAATCAATGGCCATCAAAAAATCATGGTGTCAAAGATCAAGGAAAATGTTTAACACATGTCGTTTCTATGTGCCATCCAGTTGGAACCAACCCTTGAGTGGGTTTTCAGAGGCAGTTAGTCACACTGGAGCAAACAACCAACCTTCCTCCTGTGTGGCAGCTGGTGGACTCAAACCATGTGACTTTGGGTTATTCGTGCAACTCCTTACCACCAGGTCACCAGAGCTCCCTTGTTGAATATGTAGTTAATAAAAAACAGTTTGCAGAATATCAATTATTGAACAAGAAGGTCACTTTCCTTAACAGACGAGAAAGGTACATATGTCTGGTGATTATACTGGACGATTCATCAATTTTGGTTGTTTTTTTTTTCCTTGAGTCTTTTCTGTATTTTCCTCAAAATGTTCACAATAAGTAAATACTGCTATCAAAAAAAGTACCATTGTTCTTTTGAAAAAGCTAAAAGTGGGTCTTACTTATTTTGACAAATTAAGGAGTCCACTGTCTGGATGAATTTTGATCCTAATTAATCCCTCTGTCATTTAATAAATAATGAGTAAGATATCTAAAAGCTATAATAAATTAACAGTAGATGACTCTAGAATATATGCATCAAATTATCCATAATTTATAGAAAGCAAAGGAAAAATAATACTCTCTCTCTTTCACTCACACACACACACACATTTGCAAATGGTTTGAATCATGTTAGAAATTGCAAAATTGGCTTCCTTCAGGAAGGCCATCAGATGCAGACACTCTCTGAAGCTTACAGAAGCCCAAAGAGATAGCAAGAGCATGGTTTGTCACCAACTCAGTCACATAGACTCAGATAGCCCTTCTTTCTAGTCTTTGCTATATTTTTGGACATCTTATAGGGATAGCTTTTCTCCCATACTCCTTCAGTAGCTGCCGCTTAATGAGTCTCCCAGTCTTTTGCCTGGACATGGATCCAGCTTAGTTTAGAAAGAAAGGTGTTGCATTCAGATAATATTTTTGGAGGACCAGAAATTCCCTCTAAATTCTCACTTCACACTGCTCTTCAAGATGGGTTTCCTGAACAAACTCAGTGTCTTCATTTGGGAGTATGATGTGTTGCTCAAACCACTACACAATTCCAACTACATGCAGAGAAAGAACTCTAGGAAAAGCCCAAGCACAGGGTGTAGCAGAAGCAATTTACATACTTTGAGGAGTGAAATTAAAGGGATGCTAGCCAAAAACACAGCATGGCCGGAGTTCCCTCCAGAGGCTTGCCACACTGATGTCAAAGAAAAGCAAACAAAAGAGACATTCTTTGACTAGTGAGTAAAACAAAGAACCTACTGAGAAAACTGAAGTGAGCAGTAGAGCTGTAAAATCAACAGAAATGGGGGCTGTCTGTGGAGGAGGCATCTGGTTTCAATGTAAACATCCTTCAATATTACAGAATGAATGAACATCTGAATAATTTATTATTAAATGGTTTTATTTTTACCATGAATATTTAAGGCAGATTTAGAAAGGATATTCTTGATAGGCCCAACTTAGCTGCAATTCCTCACTCAGTTTAGACATTTTTCTAAGTGGAATACCAGGAGAAAAATACTTGAAAGTAAATGAAGCAGAATTGCATAGGGAAGCTGAGTATAGGCTGGTTGGATTCAGGTAGGTTTTGAAAGACTCATTTGATCATAACACCTTAAAAAGTTTGTATGGTTTGCTCAGGAGACCAGAAATGGTGATGGCAATGGGACATGTAAGGGTCACTGCTTCCTCTGAGTTTCTTCATTGGGAAAAGAACTTGTTTTGAATTGCACCTTGCTGCTCCAGATTATGAATGTAGTCTATAAAGTTATTAAAGATGCTCTAGGATAAAGTGATGACCAAGACATGTGTTGTTTAATCCATACCTTAGACTGAGTTCTCTAGAGAAGCAAAATCAATGAAGAACAAATATATAAGGACGTATATAAAGATATTTTTCTCAGGGGAAATAGCTCGTGTGCTTGTAGAAGTTGACACCTTCCAAGTCTGAGGGTCAGATATCAGACAAGAGGCGTTTTCTGACTAACACAGCTGCAAAAGCTGATGGACCACAGATAAGCAGGTCAGATGGTAGGCTGCTGGCTTCTGAAGTTGATGAATCCATGATCAGTATGCAGTATGGTAGAGAGATCACTGGCTCAAAGCCAGAGAATGGGAGGTCAGAGGATGACAAGCCAGATCAAGGGAAAAGTGAAGAGAGCTCTGCCAGACATCTCTATAAATCGTCAACGCAGGTCACACACTGGAGGAGATTTCTTTTCAATCAGCTGGCTGCTCATAAAAGATCTCATCATGGAGGTGATTCATGATATCAAATCTCATCAAAGCAATTGCTCCAAATTCTTGAGGAACAATAATGTTAGTTTGGTGTTCCTGATTTAGGCCATGGTCTTTTCAATCACTTTGCTGCTGGGGGCTGGACAATAAATAAGGATGACAGAAGAAGAATTGATGCCTTGGAACTGTGGTATTGGAGAAGAGTACTGAATATTCCATAGGCTACCAAAAGAATAAACACATATGTCTGGGAGAAGGTACAGCCAGAGTGCTCCTTGGAGACAAAAAGGGTTAGGTTTCATCTGACATTCTTTGGACATGTTACTAAGAGAGTCTATTCCTTGGAGAGGAACATTATCTTTGGAAAGGTGAAGGGTCAGCAAAAGAAGCCAGGTGGTTTGCCACAGTGACTGCAGCAAAGGACTCAAGTATGTCAGAGATTGTGAGGATGACACAGGATAGGACAGAGTTCAGATATGTTGTTCATGGCATTGCTCTCAGTTGTGCTCAACTTGAAAGCACTTAACAACAAAAACAACAACATTAATGCAAGACTACACTACATCTGCCAAACCAGAGTATCATGGTCAGCTAGACTGACACACAACCTTAAGCATAACAGTTCATGTTGGTTTGGTTTTTTGTTTTGTTATTTATTTATTTAACAAAACAAAACAAAAACAACAACACATTAAAGTAGGGAGCTCTGGTGGCCTACGGGCAAGAAGTTGCACTGCAATCCCAAAGGTGCGCAGTTCAAATCCGCTGGAGAAGGAGGGGCAATCTACTCCTGTACCAGTCGGATCCAATTAAACTGTACACATGCACAAAATAATTTAAAAAAAAATTAAAATATAATTTCTGAAAAAATTTTAAAAGTCCCAAGAAGTTAAAGTTAGTTTTTTTTTAAACTATTCCAAGTCTGGAAACACAGGGTTTACATCTCCTACAAGGTAATCATTGACTGGATCCCAATAACCATCACTATTCTTAGAGAAGATAATCATCCCAGTTTGTCCCAGGTCCCAGTCACTGCCATCTTATCTGGTCTGTTACTCACTCAGGTTACTTGTGAAAATATTTTGATTTCACACGCATATATTCTAAGGCAGTATCCAAAATGAAAATGAGTTTGGTTTAATATCTGGTTTTACAGTATAATGATTGTTTACATTTATCTGTTCTAATCCAGGCATCTGCTATTATGTTCTTTTTTAACATGGCTGCTCACTGCCATCAGTTTGGTTCGGACACCGTAAACTCCCACTGGTTTTCAAGGTTGTAAAGGGCAATGAGAAGAGATTGCTCATCTTTGTCCCTTGATACCACTGGAATTAAACCACACGAGATGCAAACACCTTTAGGTTAGCAGCACAACTCATTAGTGATTACACCACCAGAGCTCTTTATTATGAATATTTTGCTATTTCCTTTACATTATTTCTATATAACTGTATAATTGTTAATATTTTAAAATTCTTCCTCATTGTTTAATGACAAATCAAGAAATGCCAGTATAAGGAATGTCTTTGTCAATAGCCTTTGTCTCAAGTGGAAGAAGTTACAGGATTTTTTCTTGGCATTTCTTATTTTGTGCAGGTCATTTTGTACCTTGAAATGAGTCTACAATCCACAAGCAAGAACATATTTACGTCCTTAAATATAGCTCTTTAGGAGCTTACCTAAAATATACATTTCTGGCCTTTCTTGATAAATCAGGATGTCAGATAATATTGGATGCTTTGAAAATATTGCTCCTGCAGTAAAGACAGCCCAATAATGTCTGCCAGCCTTTGGCTCTTTCAACTCTAACTGCCAAAGGGTATCTAGAAATTAAAGCCCATGGTATCCAGCATAAATATGTATAATGTTTGTCAAGATTCTTGAATATCTCATAAAGGAACAAACTGAATTGGTGCTCCTTGGGAGCAAAGACCATGTCTCTTTTCCTTTTGAATTCACACACCCTAGTTACAGCATTCAGCATTATGCTTTGTGTGGAACTGGTGCTCGGTAAGCTAAGAAAATGGAAATCACAGGTTTAATTCAGAAAACAACAAAATGGCCCTGAATCTGTCTATAACACCACCTAGTATTTTAACTTTTAAAATTGGCATAGTTTATGACATTGCAAGTTCTCAAACCCCATAATTTTTAGAAAATATTTTTTATTTGTTCCAACCTATAAAAACAGATTTGCACTGGAGAACTCATCCATGATCACTCTTGGAAAGCATAAAGCTCATCTGATTTTTTCAGTTAAGGAAGCCAGCCTCTGATGATGAAAAGACTTCTCCAAGAGCAGGTCAATCTGCACAAGAATCAGATCTCTTGATTGCTAATCCAATGATTATTTACCAGCACAGGGAATCTCTCCAAGTAAAGGAAGCTGTTTTTAGATGGTATGTCATGTAATAAATTTAAAAAAATCTTTTGGATTAATTGGAGATTACTTTTATATACTAGGAAAGGCCTGGACACCATGAAAGAAGGGTTCATGACTCCTTCTGCAAAGTCTAATAGACAGACCAAATGATCATAAGAGATAGTGCTATTACTTCATGTTTCAGATAGATGCTTTAGTCACTCAAGGGGTCCTACTGGGCATAGTCTGTATGGAGCGGAGCTGCAAAAATTGTGCATGAACTCCAAACATTATTAACCAGGTGAAATCTGTCAGTTGTCACTGGGAATGGAATGAAATATATTTTTAATAAAAATATCCTGAGTAAAGCATCCTTTTAGGAAAGCATTTAAAATGTTCTATGATGCTAGAATATATATAAAATAAAAATGGTCAGTAACAAATTTTTAAGTTCCAATTTGATAGCATTAATTATGTTCTCGATTTTGTACACTGATCACCATTATCAGTTTCTAAAACTTTTTCATTTTCTCACACACAAACTTGATACTTATTGAGGAATCATTTTCCAAATTCCATTCACTTCAGCCCCTTTGTAAGCACTAATCAACATTCTGTCTTGATAAATTTACCTGATTTTGGTATTTATTGGTGCGAACAGTTAATGTTTTTGGCCACTAATAGATATGTTGGAGGCCTAAGTATGAGGCACTTTGAGGAAAAAGGACTAGTGGTGGATCTATTTCTGAAAACTCAGCCATGGGAAATCCTAGGGAGT
The DNA here is from genome assembly GCF_000299155.1 of Elephantulus edwardii. Classification (NCBI taxonomy): domain Eukaryota; kingdom Metazoa; phylum Chordata; class Mammalia; order Macroscelidea; family Macroscelididae; genus Elephantulus; species Elephantulus edwardii. The sequence goes on along the minus strand of NW_006399802.1, from coordinate 16,746,772 downwards.
CCAGGATCTGGAGCTAACTTGACAGCCACTGGTAGATCTTTAAGAAAGTGGAATCATACATGTTGGTTCTTTTATGGCTGGCTTATCTCAATTAACATAACCTGTGCTCTGTGTACATGTGTGTGTATATGTGTATGTGTGTGTATGTATGGGTTTACTTTTTATTATACTTTGAAAATATACAGAGAAAATTAGTCTTCTACACCATCATGTACAGAGATTTTGTTTGATGACATTGAACAGTTTCCTTAGCAGAATGCCCCCAAAGTTTCAGAACTCCACTTTTACAGCTGAACATGGAAGTTCTGATGGCCGAGTGGTAAAAACCAGCACTGCAATCCTAAAGACACATTGTTCAAATCCACCAGCTCTTCCATGGGTGCAATTAACTTCCTCTGAAAACCCACTGAAGGGTCAGCATGATGGGTCTGTTCTAACTCTATGGCATTCAAAAACAACAACAATATCCCATTGTATGGATATACTATCTCTTGTTACCTATTTGTTTGTTGTGGACACTTGGGTTGCTTCTACCTTTTAACTGTGTATAAAAGGTATCTTTAATGAAAGATCTCATACCAGAGATTTAGATAACTTAGTTATGAGTTGGTTTCAATTTTATGGCAATGAGGGGGTTTTTTTTGAGTGAGTATAATAAAAATACAGGTTTTTAGTAGTAGTAGCAGTCTTTGCGGTACATTTACATCAGCATCCAAGGCAGTTTCTCATGTGGTTTCACACCACCCTCTTACACGTGCCTGGGTCCCAAAGAATGTTCTCTTGCTCTCTCTTTCCTGATTTTTCTCATATTCTTTCTATAACCTCTGTCATGTTACTACCCCACCTTCTATGCCTGTCATGGAGCCATTCTAAGCCACAATAGCTGTGTGACTTTAGGGGATTTTCTTAACCTTTCTAAGCCTCAGATCCTTACCCATAAAATGAGGATAAAAGAGTATAATCTCACTCCATAAGGCTGCTGAGATAATAAAGGAGTTACTAGATCTAAAAACCTGAACAGTGGCTCAACTAGCTCACCCTGCCCTTCCCTCAACCTCCAGAAGGCAGTACTGGTGCTCCTTCCTGTGTGTCTAGCACAGGGGATTCTGTGAGATCCAGGACACAGCAACACAATTCTCTGCATCACAAGCATATTTCTGTTAGTGCTGACAGACTGTATTAAATCAATGATCAGATATTAAAGTATGTGATAAGGTACATTTATACCTTGTTTTACCGATCTTCACTTTATCATACTTTGCAGATACCATATAGCTGGTAAATTTTAAAACCAAAAAGGGAGAGAACAGTTTAAAAGTAATATATGATTGGGTATTACGGTCATGACCAGAGTCCAGAATAAAGGCTGCATAGTGGAGTGGGCTGGGGGATTGCATAACAATGAAAGAATTTTTCTTCTACATTTCACAGAGAAGAGCGAACTGGGGGTGGGGGCAGGGAGAAAAATGCAACAATGAATGAATGGAAATCCAAAATCTCTGTAAACATTCATTAAAATTAATCAAATAAAATTTTAAAAAAAGGTTTGTTGCAACTTCAAATCTAGTAAGTCTATTTGTGCCATTTTCCCAACAGCACATGTGCTCACTTTGTTTCATATTTAGATAATGCCCTCAGTATTTCCAAGTTTCCCCATAATACTACTGCCTACTTACTAGGCTATAACATAACAAACATAACATAACATAACATAACATAACATAACATAACATAACATAACATAACATAACATAACTCTGATATGCACTGGGAAACAACAAACTCTGTGTGTCCATTTATTATAATCTATGTCCTATTGCTGTGGTCTGGAACCGAACTCAGGCTATCTTCAAAGTATGCCTGCACCTACTTTGTAGCTCATATTGTCATTATTTCTTCCATTTACTTGGAATTTCTTCTGCTCTATCCTTATTAATTAACCTGTGAGTTTAGAGAAATGCATTCTTCTATGCTTTCCAGAAATGAAGTGGTCTGGCTTGTTTTCCTAAGTGACTCCTGTTTCCTTCCAAACTTGCGGGAATTCCCAAATTCCTTCTCCAAGAATGAGAGATCAAGCAACAGTGTGATGCAGATAGGCCATACCAGGAGTTAAGAGCAGAGCGGATTTTTCTGCTGTCATCTGTTCCCTGCTAGCTGATGTTCTAAGTGGTTGTCATCTCGTATGCTGAAGGGAAAATGCCATATAAGGCAAGGCCCAGGCAGGCGGTTAAGCATTCTGAAATGTTCCTGGGGGCTGTGAACCCTCTCGGGAGAGAGCAGCATGCCCTGGCATAGATTCCAGCACACTTTGTGGCAAGCTCGCGTGCAACAAAGCACATACTGTTACCTCTGAACTGCAAGCTCCACAGGTTATTAAAAATATGTTTTCTACCTTTTTAATGGGATGAGGGGAGTTGGCTTCGCTGCCACGTTTTGGACAGAGTCATAACACAAATAGACTGTATTCTGGGGTCCGCATTTACGAAGTACAGAGCTGGGCTGCGTGGTCACAGGTGAAGCAACACAGACCATTGTTTAAAGCCAGTGCAGAAGCCAAGGCGTTCTGGCAGCTGGCCCTCTGGATGCTGGTGTGGAAAGACTCCTTTGAAACACTTCCCAGTGGTCTTTACTGTCTGCCACTTTTTTTCTAAATGTGTTTATGGCTAATAAAGTTGATGATTTCAGCCTGCTTTTATTTTTGTTAAGAATCTGGCAGTGGAATAAAACTTTGGACTACTTTTGGAGTAGTCCGTGGTGAGAGTATTCTAAATGGTGTGTGGAGTTTTTCTTTTCTCTCTTGGAGTTGAGTGTGTGCTACGCTTTCTCCCTTTCTCTCTCTCTCTCTCTCTCTCTCTCTCTCTCACACACACACACACACACACACTCTCATACCCTCAGTCACTAGAGCTGACACAGAGATTGGAAGTGGCATGCTTTCTAACTGGAGAATCGGAGTCACAGAAGAAGTTTCATTTCTAAATGGAGCCCACACATGTAGCCAGTAACAGTGCCATCCCAGTGATGCGGACATGCCATTCTTTGAAGTTAGCTTCTAGCAGCCTGGTGACTCACTCATTGTTAGACTCAGAAAATGAGACAGGCATTCACTATGGCTGTTGTGTACCATCAAGTTAGGACTGACTCATACCTGACCCTCCAGTAAGTTTTTCAAGGCAGTTGAAAAGGGAAGAGACTGTCCATCCTTCTCTCATAAATTAGAACTGCATGCCTTTCTCACCAGTAGGCTACCAAAGCTCCCTCATTAAATGCTGAATAAATTGACAAAGAGGAGGGAGCCAATAGGGACCAATTCCTGGTGGATACAAAGATTTAGAGGGAGTTAAACAAGAAGGGGCCCAAGTTCTAGAATCTTTTGGAAGGGAAGATTAAAAGATATCATTAATTGAATTATGTACACACACATACACACCCCCCCCCCAAATACATGTCATGAACCCTGACATCTATCTATGTTTGTGGTTATAATTCCATTCAAGAATGGGTTACTTTATTATGTTAATCAGACAGGGTTAATGTACATGTCTTGACCCAATCTCTTCTGGGATTAAGAGAGATTAAATAAGCAAGCAGAGATGGGAAAGACACATGCCAAGCCACATGAAGACTGAACAGAAGAAGCAGGAAAGCCAAAGAACAAGGACTTCTTCCAGAACCATCAGAAAAAGGAAATCTCACCCTGGATCCAGGAGACTGGATGCAGACTGGTAGCACGCTAAACTGTGAGAAAGAGTCATCTGTTCATCAGAGTCATCTAGTTAGAAGTATTTCTGCAGTGCTGCTAATCCTTTCTGGTATTTGAATCCACCACCTGCTCCGTGAAATACTAATCTCCTCCCATGCAATTCACAGCCTCAGAAAAACTCTCTGGAGGGTCAGCTATCAGTCAGTTTCAACTTTACCACAATGATTGAGAAATCTGGAGTATTTCTGTTATAACTAAGAGTGAGCTCTGGTGGTCTAGTGGCAAGAATAACCGCTGCAATCCCAAAGGCGCATGCTTTGAGGCATGGAAGAAGAATGGCAATCTCCTTTCATGTGATTAACTGCCTCTGAAAACCCACCAGAGGGTCAGCTATGGGTAGGTTCCAACTCCATGGTGGTTGTTGTGGTTGTTATGTGTCATTGACAACCACGTGGACAATTGGCTGGAAGAGATCTATATTTGTTTACATTCTAAAGAAAGGCGACCCAACAGTGGAAATTATCAAACAATATTATTAATATCACATGCAAGCACAATTCTGCTGAAAATTATCCAAAACCGATTGGAGCAGTACATCAACAGAAAACTGCCAGATGTGCAGGCTGGGCCTAGAAGTGGCCATAGTACGAGGGATATTATAGTTAATGTTATATAGATCTTGGCAGAAAGCAGAGAGTACCAGAGGAACGCCTATCTGTGTTTTATTGACTATGCTAAGGTGTTTGACTGTGTAGATCACAACAAACTGTGGCTGACTCTGAGGAGAATGGGAATCCCAACACACTTGATTATGCTTATGGAAAACCTATACTTGGACCAGGAGTCAGTTGTCAGAACAGAGCAAGGAGACACAGCATGGTTCATAATAGGGAAGGATGTACACCAGAGATGTATCCTGTCTCCATACCTTTTTAATCTATATCCAGAACAGATCATCATCCCAGGAAGGCTAGGCTGTATGAGGAGGAATGTGGCATCAGGATTGGATGAAGACTCTTCAACAACCTGCATTATGCAGATGACACAACCTTGCTCGCTGAAACTGAGGATGACCTGAAGTGCTTGCTGCAGAAGGTCAAGGACTGCAACCTTCAATATGGATTGAAGCTCAACATCAAGAAAACAAAGATTCTCACCACTGGGCCGATTGGCAGCATTATGACAGATGGTGAAGAGATTGAGAACTCTACGGTACACAACTAAGTACAGATATTAACAACTATGGTTGGTTACTAAGAAGCTGTGGTAGCATATTGCCTCATGTGTTGTGCTGCTAACTGAAAGGCCAGCCATTCAGATCCATCAGAATTTGAAAGGGGGAAATACGTGTGGTCTTCTGTAAAGATTTACAGCCTGGGAAAATCCACTGTGAATCAAAATAAACTCTGAGACAATGGATTTGGTTTTGGCTTCAGACAACTAAAACAGAGTGGGAGATAATAAAAATCTGGTGGAAAGGTAGAAATCATGGCACTTAGTAACATTTACACCAAATTCTGGGAATTAAAAGGTTTCTATTCCAAGTACATCCTTAGGACAGGGCTGGTACCACTGTTGCCAGAGGCCAAGAGGTGGTAATGTTAGTATGAGAACATGAAGGGTAACCCCAATTAACAGGACAGAGTAAATAACATTAAGGGGAAGTAAATCCCTGTTTGAAAAGAGAAGAAAGTTCAATCATGCTTGCTTTATTCAACAAATAAGATGTCAAATTACCAAACAACTGGGTTTGTCTTTGTTTTAGTTCTGACTAGACCCAATGGCACCTAACAATAACAAGAAAGCCCTTACAACATTTGAGCAATTATATGATAATCAGGGCCAACAGGGATTTAGTGACAGTCAACCTTTTTTAAAGATGAAAAAAACTGAGGCTCAGAAATTTACCTTGGCCTATCCCACTAGACAGGGTCAGGAGAAATATGCAGGATATTCTTCTTAATCTTTGGAATTCTAAAATACGGTTTTTCATGTCACCCAGGACATGACAAATCTTGCTCTTTGTTTTTTATTATTAGTAAATATAGTAAAGTCTTTATTATTAGTTCTCTTACAGTTACTTTCTGTCCTCCATATTTCAATTATGATGGACTTTTACAAAACATTTTTTATATAAAAAGATAGAGCATGAGGGGCACTCTGGTGGCATAATGGTAAGGAGTTGTGCTGACACTCCCAAGGCACTTTGTTTGAATATACCAACTGCTCTATGGAAGATAGATGGGTAATCTTCTCCCCTGCAATGTACTGCCTCTGAAAACATGCTGCAGGGTCAGCTACAGGCAGTTCTGACTCAAGGGTACCTAACAACAACAGTAACACTGAGAAAGGTTCAGTGTCAGAAAGGGAAGGAAGATCCTTAACGAGATAGACACAATGATTGCAACTAGGGACCCAAGTTCTATAAAGATTGTGAGGGTGGCATAGAATCCGCCAAGGTTTAGATACATTGGGTCTCTATGACTGGGAGTCTACTCAGTGCTACCTAATAGTAATAAATATGGCATTTTTTCACCTGCCAGTCACATATCCTCCATCTCCCATTTCTATTTTCAAAGTGTCCCCTCTACTCCTATGACCTTACAATTTTCTATATTTTAAAAACCATAACTACTTACCCCTTATTTTGAATGCTACAGACTTTTAAAAATTTTTCTTCTAATTTATGCCAAAGACAATGTTTAGAAGCAACATTTTCCTTTACATTTTTAAGATTGATGTTCTTTTTCCTAAGATTTTCATCTATTTCCTCTCCTCCACACACATACCTCATAAGACGAATTGCACTGAGAAAAATCTGCTGTCAGGGACCTTTTGAGAGTACTGAAGACTAACAATGTCAGTCTAGAGACTAATGTGTGGCTGATCCAGGCCATGGTCTTTGTAATTACTTGCTATGCATCAGAAAGCTGGGTAATTACCAAGGGTGATAGAAGAAAGATCAATGACTTTGAGTTGTGGTGTTGGAGAATAATATTGAATATACCATGAACTGCAAGGAAAACAATTAGGTTTGTCCTAGAGAGAATGAAACCAGGTGCTCCTCGAAGGCAAAGCTTCTGAAGCTCCATCTGACATACATTGGACATGATGCAAGGAGGGAACAGTCCTTGGAGAGGGACATCATGCTTGGAAGAGTGGAGGGACAGCGCAGGAGAGGAAGACCCTGGATGAGACGGATTAACTCAGTGACTGGCTAAGGGGAGTCTGTCAGAGACAATGAGGTAGAGTGGGGTTCAGAGCTGTGGTACATATTAGAGTCACTATAAGTCTCAAGCAACTCAAGGGCACACAACCACAAACACACTGGTTCCAAGAAGTCTTTCACACTCTTTAGTTTTTATTTATTTATGCTATACTTATTTCAAGCAAGTTAGTTCCATCTAGACGTAGTGTGAGCTGCTACATGCGGTACGGAGTTCGGCCTTGCCAACACCACCGTTCATTTATAACAATGATCTCACCCCTGTGCTGGGGGACAGGTAGGTATGCTCCCGCCTAATTCAGCTCTGCTCAGCTGAGGGCATTTCTTCTTCCAATTCCTGTGGCGTGATTTCTTTCAGAATCTGATGAAAATTACGAACCCAACATATGAAGACTTCTGCCATAGAACTTTCTTAGGACACAAGTTGGTACTGCATTTAAAAACTACATTTCCCAGAATGCAATGAAACACTCTGCCCGTGTTCATCAAAAGTGCAAAAAAGTTCCTTCTCTGTTTTTGGTTTTTGAGAGTTATTGAGGTTGAGTGGCTATAGAAAGAAGGAAAGGCTGAATGGAAAACAGCTGCCTTAAAAGGAAGCGGCTTGTTGGAAGTAGGAGGAGGGGTACTCGGTTTTCTGTCTGGAATAAACCAAGGGTCTCCTTAAAAGGAAGACTCTGGGAGAGGCATCAAAAGACTTTCTCCACTTCCCCACCCCCTGCTGTTTGGGGAGCTTTATCCCCAGACCCCAGTGCCCTCGGGGAGACTACTGCTGGATCTTGGCAATGTACTGGCTGGCTGACAATCATATTTTCTGGGTTGTGGTGAGCGGGTTTTTCTTGTTTCTGAAACTTTCTGGGCATTTTACGGGGGAGTCAGAAGAGCTGCAACCGGGCTGCTCTCCAGATGCCACTTCTCTGCTGTCCACATATGCTTTCTAATCTTCTCTACCCAAATATGACAAGTAGAAATGCAAACAAAAATAGGAGCTAAGTTAACCATGCAAGAGACCAGCATTTGTTTATGTGGCATGGGTCAAAGAAATATATAATTCTGCACACACATTACAAATGCTCCGTAAAACTGGGACTAGTGAATCAAAATGGGATGGAAATGGAAATAGTCATAGTCTGTGTTGTAGCCATACAGAACACCCACATGCTAAATATGGAAAGCCAAGAGCTACTTTTGTCACTTGCAGAAATTCATTCTTTCATGGGATACCAATGATTTGATAAACCTGGACCAAGTTCTCTAGTTCACTCAGTGCCCTCAAGTTGGAACTAATTCACAGCTGACCCTCCATCGGGTTTCTGAGGCTGTATATCACATGAGAGGAGACTGTCTACCTCTCTACCAAGGAGAGACTAGTGCATTCAAACTGCCAGAGGTATAAAACGCCATGGCAATTTTCCTTTCACTTTACCAAGTATTACTGCAATTCAATGGAGAAATAGAAGTGTTTTGTGTTCAGACCAGATATCTACATCTTAACCCACATTATACTGTTTTTGTCATGTGCCATTGAGTGGGATCAGGCTCATAGCTGACATTCAATTGGGTTTTCAGAGGCATTTAATCACAGGAGAGGAAATTGGCTATCCTTCCTCTGAGGAGCATCTAGTGGTGCCTTTGGGATTGCAGTGCAGCTTCTTACCACTAGGCCACAATGTATCCTCGACTAAATCTAAAAGGTAATCCATAAAACTTGCAGAAGAAAATACCTTCAGGACCTTGGTATCAGGACCTTGGTATGTCAATATTTCTTATACAGGACTCCAAAAGTACTCCAAAAGTAAATGATAAGTTTTCACCTCAGTTAGAAATTTCCAACATCAAAAGATACTCAACTCACTGGTGGGAGTGTAAAATGGTTCAACCATGATAAAAGGAGGTTTGGTGTTTTTTCAACAACTTGGAAATATTAATATCATTTGACCCAGAAATTGCACTGCTGGGAATATACCCTAAAGACCAGAATGGCCATCCAAACAGATATGTGCACACACATGTTTATTACTGCATTATTCTCAATGCAAAGAGATGGAAACAACCCAAATGTTCATCAACAAATGAATGGATAGAATAGTATACAATGGAATACTATGCAGCACTGAAAAAATAATTAACTCATAAAACATTACACCAACATGGGTGACCCTGGAGGACATTCTGCTGATTGAAATGTCTCGGTCTCAAAAGGACAAATATTGCATAACACCACTGTTATGAAGCAGTACTGATTGGAAGGTGAGGTTTGGGAGGAGAACAGGAAAAAAGTTGATAATGAACACTGTATTGGAACAGATGAAGGAGAGAACTGTTTAAAAGGAATATATGATTAGGAATTATATGTAAAACAGCACTCCAGAATAAGAGATTCTTGAAAAGAGGACTGGGGGAGGGAGCAGAGAAAGAGAGAGGAGGACATGTGCAACAACAACAGCAGCAAAGAAAAATGTGCAACAACAACAAAAAAAGAAAGTGAACTGGGGGAGAGGGAGAAAGGAAAATGTACAATGAATAAATGAAAAACCAACCTTTGTGCAAACCTTCATGATAATCACAATTAAAATAAAAAATATAAGGCAGGAAAGGAGATTTTTATCAGGAAAAATGCCAATTTATTTTTAATCCATTTTTAATAAATGATAATATGTTGTTAAATTTAAAATAAGATGCTTGCTGCCTTCAAGTCGATTCTAATTCATAGAGATTTCATAAGAAATATGCAGAAACCTTGCCCAATCCTGCACCATCCTCATGACTTTTCCTGTGCCTACACCCACTGTTGCAGTCTCTCTGTCAATCCATTTCACTGCGAGCCTTCTCGTCTTTCACTGATCCTCCACCTTTCCAAGTATGGTGTTCTTTTCCAAGGACTTGCCACTCCTGCCAACTTGTGCAAAGTATGTGAGGCAAAATCTCACAATCTTTGTTTCTAGGGAGCATTCTGGTCGTAACTCTGTCTAAATATATTTGTTTATTCTCTTGGCAGTCTGTGGCATATTGAATATTTTTCATTAACCTCACAATGCAAAAGTATCAATTTTTCTTTGGTATTCTTTATTCATTGTCCAAATTTCACATGCATACAAAGCATTTGAAAATGCCTAACTTAGGTTAGGAACATGTTGTTAGTATTTAAGAGTAACATCCTTCGTCTTCTGCACTTTAAACAGGTCCCTTTTCCCCCCTCCTTTTTTATTATTAATTTTAATGAAAGTTTACAGAGACTTTGGATTTCCATTCATTCATTTTTGCACTTTTCTCCCTGCCCACCCCTCCCCCCAATTCGCTCTTCTCTTTGAAAAGTAGAAGAAAAAGTATTTCATTGTTATACAAGCCCTCCCCCCAAGTCCACTCCACTATGCAGCTTTCATTCTGGACTCCTGTCATGACAATAATACTTAATCATATATCGTTTTTAAACAGTTCTCTCCCTCATCTGTTTTAATGCAGTATACATTATTTAGCCCCTCTTTCTCAGTCTCCCCTCAACCCCAATGTCAGTCCCATTTTACAACAATGGCACTATGCAATATTTGTCCTTTTGTAACTGAGATATTTCACTCAGCAGCAGATCTTCCCACTGCAATACATCATCTGATTTCTTACTGGCTGCTTCTAAAGATGTTGATTGTGGATTCAAGTAAAATAAAATTCTTGACAACTTCAATTTTTTTTTTTAATTCATTTATCATCTGCTGCTTGTTGGTCCAGCTGTGAGGATTTTTGCTTTTTTGATGTTGAGGTATAATCTCTATGTCTTAACAAAATCCAGCTTCTTAGATTAATTGCTTACCCTACAATTTAAACAAGGTGTATGCACACCTTTTCTGATTTTAAACTGTGAGTATAACTTTGTTTGTTTTAATAATAACTTGATGTACAAATTCTACATAAGCACAAGTAAGTGTTCTGTGATTTCCATTCTTCTCAGTGTTATCCGTATTTTATTTTGAGCCACACAGTTGAATGTGTTTGCATGTTGTTGTTGTTGTGTACCACAGAGTCAAAACCAACCCATAGCTGACCCTTCAGCAGGTTTTCAGAGGCCGTTAATAATATGGGAGGAGACTGCCCATCCTTCTCTGGGAGAGCAGCTGGTAGCCTTGAACTGCCTGCCTTTGGGATTGCTGCTCAGCTTCTTGCCACTAGCTCACCACATCTTTATGATACTCTCTGCTTTTAGCCAGGGTCCACTTGAAATCTGCAATGCTATCCCTAATTCCACAACCCCTTCTGAATCTTGAATCTCTGGCAGTTCTCTGTTGATACGCTGCTCCAGCAGTTTCTTAACAATCTTCAGTAGGATTTTACTTGTGTGTGACATTATTGTGTAATGACTGCTGTATGCTGTTTACCACCATCTTTTTTTTGGATGGGCACAAACATGAATCTCTTCAACCAGTTGCACTGATAGCTGCCATGCAATTTTCTTGGCATAGATGAGGGAGCAGGACCAGGACGTATCTGTGTGTTGTAACACCTCATGGTAGCCCATCAATTTCTGGAGCCTTCGTTTTTGCCAGTGCCTTCAGTGTAGCTTGTACTTCTCCCTTCAGTTCCACTGATTTCATGTACATTTTTGCAGTGTTACACAAGGTTCATTTTACCATCTTCTTAGCCATTTAAGTTTCATTTTTTAACAATTTTGATTGTGATTTGAGTGAAGGTTTACCAAGCAGATCAATTTTTAACCAAACCATTCATAAGCATTCTATAATACTAATTTTAATAGTAAAATCACATTTTTTTTATTTCTTCCCAAAATTCTATTTTCCATTAATCTTCTAGTACCTCTACCTTTCCTTTCTTTAGTGATTCTGTACTAATCATCCCTTCATTATATATTACCTTTCCCTTAACTATATAAACATATTTTAAACTCCCTACAACTCAATTTTTAAAGAATGCGGAAAATACTTGAACAGACATTTTAGGGGGCAGGGGGAAATGCAGATGACCAAAAAGCTCATGGCAGAGGGCTCAACATGAGTTGTCATTCGAAAAAAAAATGCAAATTAACCCACAATGAGGTGTATAAGTTAACTAGTTAAAAACATATCCTGATACTACAGAATATTGGTAGCCATTGAGAACAATGGAAAAATCTTACATATGGCTAGTGGGAGTGTAAAGTGGTATTATGGTTAGAGGAAACTACTACTTTTATACAAACTTAAATATATCTATCCTCTGAGCCAGTAGCATTTTTACTCATATGTATACACTAAGACATAGGGTTTTGAACTTTGGGCATGTGACCAGGAGGGACCAGTCCTTGGAGAAGGATATCATGCTTGGAAGGGTGGAGGGACAACGCACTAGAGAAAGACCCTGGATGAGATGGACAGACACAGTAACTGGGGCAATGGGATTAGGTGTGTTGGAGTCAGTGAGACTGGCTCAGGGTAGGTAGGGCAGGGTTTAGAGCTATTATACACAGGGTCGCTATGAGTCGCAGGTGGTTCAATGGCACATACAAACAACATACACTCAGATAAATAAAAACATGTATCCATAAAAAGACTGGTACCAAAAAAAAAAAAGACTGGTACAAGAATATGGCTGATTTATCAAAAAATAAGAAACAACATTAATGCTCCCTAGAGAAATATATAAACCAGTCGTGATTTATTTATACAATAGACTATTACTCAGTAGGAACTCTGCTACATGCAACAAAATGAAAGGATCTCCAAAACATTGTATTGAATGAAAGAAACCATTGTAGAAGCATACTTACTGCATGATGCCATTTTCATTAAGTTCAAGAACAGTGACAGAAATTGAAGCTATACTTATCTCTGGGAAGAGGGGGAATTGACTAGAAATTGTTATGGAAATGTTCTGCGATGGCAGAAATGTGCGCTATCAGGTTTTTATGAGGAGGTATTTATAAGTGCCAAAACATTTTAAAGGATTACTTAAATCCTTTATACTTTATTATATGTAAATTATAGCTCATTTAAAAACAGTTTTTAAAAAGCAAAAGACTGTGCCTAATTCTGTAAGTCCCTACATGATCTAGACCCTTGTCTCTTCTTAACCTTTTTTCCCATCCTTCCTTGTCTCATTTCACCCAATCCAGTCATGCTGGCCTGATCACTGTTTATTGAATATACCAAGCAGTTTCTTAATTCAGGCACTATATCTTGCTATTGTCTCTTTCTGTAAACTTCCTCCAGATAACCACATGTTGGGGTTGGTTTTTTTTTTTACCCTCTTCTTTTATCAGGTATCTGCACAAATGCCTCAATCATTCTATATAAATTAATAACCCCCCTCTTCCGCCTTCATGAGTCCTACTTGAGCTGCTTATTTGCTATAGCATTTATCAACATCTTTTATACATTAAAGTTACATACTTTTTTTTTAAATTGCCTGCCTCTTTCCCCTGGAATAAAAAGTTTCATAATACCAGGGACTCTATTTTGCCCTCTGCTGTGTATTCCAAACAATTCTTCCATTTAAATAACATTCACTGAGTATCTGTCAAATGCATACATGAGTAAATGAATTGAAAATGATGATTAATCCAATAGAAAATTCACACTAGACTGCTTCACTTATTTCCTGATTAGATATCTCTTTTATAACTGCTGGCTAAAAGACTTGTATTTGAAAATATAAACAAAATTAATAGCATACATGTTTCAGAAGAAGACTAAGAAACTTACTTCAAAGAGATCAACAAAAATTTCAACAGCCTACATGGCCAATTTATGTAAATACTTTAGGATAAGAAGTTTAAGAGTAAGAAGATATATATTTTAAGAATGGGCATCTCCCAGGAATGACAAACCCTTGGGTGTGGTTCATATTCAACAGTTCTTTCTTTATGGCCGGAAGATCAATCATGTACTCTGAGCTGCCATCATTGGTATTCCAAAATTGCCACTGTTAAAAAGTAAAGACCTGAAAGTTACTTTTGAAACTACCTAAAATGAGCTAAAAATAGGTAGAAGGGGCGGGGAGATCCCCAAACCTGGTGTTTAGGATTATAGAACTGGTCTGGAGCCAGACTGGATTCCAAAACCAATTCTGCCACTAATTATTGGTGTGACTATAAATAAAAGCCAGCAGTTTTAACAAAATTCATCTCTTTAAATATATTTCAATGCTCAAACTATATGTAAATCAATATTTCAACAACCTGGGTTAATAAAACCTGTGTTGGCCATGTCCAGTGTTTATTCCATTCCTAGCTCTGTCATTTACAAGCAGCATGATCTCTATTAAGGCAAAAACACAACAAATACCTAGATATTGATCTTTTTATCCTGAGCCTTTACTAAATTCACTTAGTAGTTCTGGTAGGGTTTTCCCCTGCCTCCCTTTCTGTTGGTTTTATTCTTTTTTATCTTTTTATTCTTTTTTAAAAAAGGATTTATTTTAATTTCTTAACTATAAACACAGTTATATAATTCTGCATGCCACAAATCTGTATATTCTGCAAACATTTTGCAGCAAACCTCCCTTTGTAACTGTTGGTTCTCTAAACTCACACTGCTGAAGTTCTCCACATGAGGCTCTGGGAACAGTTCTGAGAAGATGGAAAGGAAGATCTTATCTGGCATTTTACAGCTGTTTCTTTATTTCTTTATTTCTTTATTTGTAAGATGGGAATAGTCTTCTTACCTTTCAAATATGTTGTGAGTAACATGTAAAGAAATGTGTGGCAAATACAGTCCAGTACATTACAGCTGGTACTCAGGGATAATTATTTTCTTTGGTTCAGAGGCCAGTATTCCATATCAAGACATAAAACTCACGAAATATCCCAGTCACAAAAGGACAAATATTACATGATGCCACTGTTGTAGAATGGGACTGTCCTTGGGGTTGGGGAGAGACTGAGTAAG
>NW_006399802.1:16723111-16731425 GCF_000299155.1 Elephantulus edwardii | reverse complement strand
AACAATGAATTAATGGAAACCCAAAATCTCTGTAAATGTTTATGAAAATTAATAAAATATAATTATAGAAAAAAAAGACAAAACTCACACTAGGAAAATAGTTTATCTATCTGATCTAAGGCTTTTATGGTTCTAACATCTAAATGTTATAAAACTTTTCAGAAATCACAGTTCATTTGCAATCTTCAAGCTGGAGACCATCTATTTTAAGGTGAGTCATAATGGGTGAAGGGAGTTCTTTCATTTGAAAACCCCAGGTTTTCAATGCTATGCCTGAACTGCTTACAAATTTGCTAAGCAATATAAGGTCGAAACCAATAACATACAGTGTGCATTACCCAATTGTTAATCTTGTTGAACTACAAACTACTCATACTACTAAATCAGCAAATGCATCTAGCTAAAATTAGCAAGCCTCAGTCTTGCCTAGCCCTGTGTTCTTTCAACCTTCCATTCTTGTGTGCCTGGCTTACTTCTTCCTGTCTGTGGTAGAGACTCCGGGCATGCTTTATTTCCGTTTACAGTGGAGGTTGCTGTCTCCAAAGTTTCATGTGCCACTGTCTCTTTTCAGATTTACACTTGGCAGAGCAAGTGACGCTTCCTTGTGTAATCAAGTCAGACCTCACCCTTGGCCACGTGGCGATGGAGTCATAGGACAAATGGTTCCACTAGCTAC
The DNA here is from genome assembly GCF_000299155.1 of Elephantulus edwardii. Lineage (NCBI taxonomy): Eukaryota > Metazoa > Chordata > Mammalia > Macroscelidea > Macroscelididae > Elephantulus > Elephantulus edwardii. The sequence continues at coordinate 16,730,749 of NW_006399802.1, read as the reverse complement.
TTGGTCCCAATTCTGATTATCATTTGGGCTACCACCCTGTATTTTGATCATACAAATGACTGTTCTTTATGACTTCATCAATCACATCTTTGCAAACTACTCTAATCATATGGGTCCCAAGATCTCTTTGGAGTTTTCAGATCCTGTGCAGTGATCCTTGAAGTGCTCTGGTGGCCTGGTAGGTCAGGAGCTGGACTACCAACTTGAAGGCACATGGTTTGAATCCACCAGCTACCCCTCAAAAAAAAAAAAAAAGATAGGCAATCACCTTGCCTGCAATCTACAGACGGAAAAACCACTGATAGATCAGCTATCAATCAATTCTGACTCAGTGGCAATGAATTTAGGATTTTAGGACTTTACTTTTTAAGCAAAGGCCTTTCAGATATTTCCCTAAAGATTAAAAAAATCTTTCGCTATATGGTCTTTCTAATGAATTTCTAAGAGCAGCAATGTCAAAAATTAAAATTATTAAAAGCTTAAAATGTAAAAATATGGTTACATTTCATGCTCTTCAGTTCTCTTAGGTTACTTAACTCTGTCGACCGTGTATGGGTCACGCGTCCACACCAACACTTAGCTGTGGTCTTTTTTTCTAGCTTTCCATAAAGAGCAGCCAAGTCTTTTCAGCTGGGAATTAGAAATGGCTGTGGGTCCATGCTATCTATTAAAATTCTAAAAGATAATTTGATTAAATATTTTTTCAGATACGATGGCTGAGTGGTGCTTATTTCTACCTGGAAGACAAAACAGTTTCATAATATTTAGGCTAATCTTTGAACATTCCTTCCAATAATTTATTAACTCCTTAAATTTCAATTGTGAACTGTTCTAATTTGCGGTCACTTTAGGGGGCAAAAAAGAGAATGCTTGTGCAGTGTATATGTACTCATACTACATAAACGTTCACAAATGTATATGTGGCTGTGACTATTCAGGTGATACAAGATGGGATCCCTGGGATCTATTTGCTGTATAGATACATGAGGGCAAGAAAGAAAAAGAAAAACAACCAAAAATCAACAGGGATTTTAACCCTATTTACTCCTATGATGCAGTCTGGTTGTGGATATTGGGAAAGTTTGTGATTTTCCAGATTAAAAAAAAAATAAAATCTGTGTGAATTTGGCCCACAGCCTATAAGCAGACAACTATCTCCCAGTGGGAAATGACCTCAGCTTACACTCAAGATAACCACCATGGAAGAAACGCCTACTTGACCTTTTCTTTCCTCCCTTTACATTTGGCCCCATTCCTTAATGCACAAGAACCAAAGAGATAGCTTGTCTTCCCAAGCCTCTTGCACACAAGCAGATGGCAAACCGAAAAGAGCAGAAAAGACTCTATTGTTTCCCTATTCCCATCATGACCATGACCATGTATGTGAATGCAGATTGCCACTGATGCTTGGAACAAAACTCATAAATGTCCCAAGGAAGGGTACTCCTGGCCTAGTGGCAAGAAGCTGCACTGCAATCCCAGAGGTATGCAGTTTGAGTCCACCAGATGCTCTGCTGGAGAAGGAAGGGCAATCTCCTCCTGTACTAGTCAGATCCAATTTGACGGTACACACAAAAAATAATAAAATAAAATTTAAAAAGAGAGAGAGAGAGAAAACAGCAAATGTCCCAAGGGAAATGTTTTCAGTAAAAATCAGCATCTACGTTGCCTCTTCTTTACCTGTCACACACAAAGCACTTTCATTCTTAATGAGTGTAAAGAAGAAAGTTCTTGATCATTCAACAAGAATTTAGTCAAAAGAATAATTTCTTGACTTCAAATTAACCTGCTTTGTGACTATAGACATTTCATTTACCCTTGGTGGTCCAATTCCACAGTCATAAAAGTGGGAATAAAAATTGCACTTAGATCTCACAGCTCCAAGTGGGACATGATTAGAGGTGGGATTTTGTCTTATGAAGCTACCGTTCGTTAGTCCAGGCTCGCCAGAAGCAACACATAGATTCTAAGAACCCTTTGTGAGCACGTGTGCAAACACGAGCACACATACAGAGTGAATCCTCCTACAGTATAAGGTTGCAGGGCCCAAAATCAACCTGAATTTAAGTTTCTGGAGAACAGTGTTGGCTTGGGCCAAAAGAAACAAACTTCATGCAAAGTCCAAGGATCTACTGTCTAGAAGGATCATCAAGGTCTAGATGTCTCTCTCCAAGAACCAAGAGAAAAAGAGCAAGCACAGAAAGTTAGGAAAAACACATTCTGTCAGACATGTTTGAAGAATAAGGTTAAGTTGCCGATTACCTCACCTGGTACAAGGTAACATTTGAGAAGCAGAGATGCTATTTTTCTCTCTGGTCTTTGAAAAAAATGGTTTGGCCCACAGGAACATCTCATATTTGGAAAGCTCTTTTCCTCCCCATACCAGTTAAACACTCTAAATATTTTAAAAGAAGGATGTAAAGAAGTGTCTGTATTCTTCTCTAGGGACAGAAATAGTTGTGTTCATTGCAATTATGCCTTCTGTTTACTCTGTACATAGGCTCACTACCTACCTGCTACAAATGTGTTTGACCACTTTGATAAATACCTCAATACTAACACATGAAGCCATTTTTCTTGGCTTCAACTTGAACTTAAATATGATCATCTGATGTTCTATTGCCCAGGGGTCCCCTGGTCTTATTCTAACTGATAATATCAGGTTTTTCCACCATCTCTCCCAGCAGAAGTAGTTTATATGATTACTATGCATTATATCAGGAGCATAAATGCTGCTTTATGTTTTTTTCAAAATGGGATTTACAAGCAATAAATTACTGTTTGCAAAAAATTCTGTTATGTTATCACCAGTCTTGTTTCTATCACCAATGTCATATTTCCTAACCAGTTACTCTTCTGAATTTCTAACTATTACATCCTAATCACCAGTTATTATTGCTGCATGTTTGATCAATATCAGATTATAGAAGTTGATAGAAATTTTCAATTACTTCATCTTTAGCTTCAATGGTTGTTCACAAATTTTTTAAATTAAATTTTATTCATTTTAATGGATATTTACAGAGATTGTGGGTTTCCATTCATTCATCGTTGCACTATTTTCTCTACTCACCTTTCTAGTTCGTTCCTCTTTTTTTCCCCCCTTGAGAGTCTGTTTTAATTGTCCAGTTGCCACAGTGCTTGTCAAAGCCAGTTCTGATTAATATCCTTTGTCAGCGTGTCCTTTGCCATTCCCTATCACTCCTCCCTGAGAGAGACTTCACCCTGATTCATAAGGAAAAGGGGACGGCGTATTCTCTTAGCTACTTCCTGCTGAAAAGGGACGCTGTAGGTTTCAGGGCACAAATTTTAATAATAGTTTTATTATCAAGTCTTCCTTTTATGCATACTAACAGGTTTAACTTCAGGATAGATTTTTAAATGTATTCCATTTTGTGTCTTTCAAATTCTAAATTTTTAAAATCCATACTTCATACATCTAATACTCCAGTTATTAATGGGTGCTTGAAGAAAAGGAAACCAAGTCCACATGATCCAATATGCTACTTACTTTGAGTATATTCCACTTGTACGTAAAGATTATCTCAAGAATATGTTCAATGTACTGGCCACTAAAGACTGAAGACCAGAAGAGTTGTGGGATGATATCAAGGTATCATATATGAGAAAATAAAAAGTTCATTAAAAAGATAAGAACAAAATGAGCAAAAGATGTCAGAAGAGACTCTGAAGCTTGCTTAAGAATGCAGAGAAGTTAAAAATAATGGAAGAGATTATGATATAAGACAGCTGAACACAACAAACGCTGGCGAGGGTGTGGTGATATTAGCATTCTCATATGGTATGGGTGGGAATGGAAAATGGTGTAACCTCTATGGAAAGAAGTTAGGCTCTTCTTAGAAAATTAGGAATAAAATACCATTTGATCCAAAAATTCCACTACTCAGTATATGTGCCAAGGAAATATGAGCAGTTACACAAACTAACATAAAAACAACATGTTTACTGCAGTATTATTTACAATAGCAAACAGTTGAAAAGAACCTAAGTATCCATCAATGGATGAATGGTTAAAGAAACTGTGATACATTCATCACACAATGGGGTGTTATTCAACACTAAAAATGATCAATAATTCATAAAGTACTTCACAAATTATACTCAGTGTCACAAAAAAAGACAACTATGGTATAATACCACGATTTTAAAAAGCTAGAAATCAAATAGTTTACATCTGTGGAAAGAATCGCTGGAGGAGATCAATATCAGCTGTAAAAAACAGGCCAGATGCTGATTGTGGAAAAGACCACCAAGTACTCATATGCAAGTTAAAACTGAAGCTGAAGAAAATAAAATCCACAGGAACCAAAATTTGACCTTAAGTCTATGCCACTCGAATTTCACAAGCATCTCAGGAACAGGGTTGAGGCGAGGCCTTAAACACCAATGAACAAAGACCGAATAAGCTGTGGGAGGATATCAAGAATATCATCCATGAAGAATGCAAAAGATAATTACAAAAGCAGAAGTAGAAAAAAAGACCAAGATGAATGTCAAATGAGACTCAGAATATTGTATTAGAGAGCCAAGAAGCCAAAGCTAAAGGAAGAAATCAAGAAATTAAAGAGCTGAACAGAAAATTTCAAAGGGCAGCTTAGAATGACAAAGCAACATATTACAATGAAATGTACAAAGAGCTGGAGTCAGAAAATCAAAAGGGCCAAAATTTCTCAGCATTTCTTAAGCTGTAGGAATTGAAAAACAAATTCAAACCATGAGTGGCAATACTTAAGAATGCTTTGGGCAGAATGTTAAATGATCCAAGAAGCGTTAAAAGTAGATGGAAGGAATATACAGAGTCACTGTACCAGAAGGAACTGGATGACACAGAAGAATTTCATGAAACAATGTATGAGCAAGAGCCTGTGGTTATGAAGGATTAAGTTCAAGTTGCTCTGAAAGAATTGGTAAAAAACAAGGCTCTAGGAGTTGGTGGTATACCAATTGACATATTTCAACAAACAGACACTGCCCTGGATGTGCTCACTAAGTTGTGTCAAGAAATCTGGAGGACAGCCACCTGGCCAACTGACTGGAAGAAATATATATTTGTTCGCATTCCAAAGAAGGGTGACCTGACAGAGTGTGGAAATTGTTGAACAATACCATGGATATCACATACAAGCAAGATTCTACTGAAAATTACCCAAAAAATTACTGGAGCAACATGTCAACAGAGAACTGCCAGATGTGCAGGCTGGGTTTAGAAGAGGGCGCAGTACTAGGGACATTATAGCTAATGTTAGATGGATCTTGGCAGAAAGCAGAGTACCGGAAGAATGCCTATCTATTTTTCATTGACTATGCAAAGGCTTTTGACTGTGTGAATCAAAACAAACTGTGGTTGACTCTGAAAAGAATGGAATCCCAGAGCATTTGATTGTGCTTATGTGAAACCTATACTCGAAACAAGAGTCAGTCATCAGAATAGAGCAAGGAGACAGACAGTGCATGGTTCAAAATAGGGAAGGTGTCTGCCAGGGATGTATTCTGTCTTCATACCCTTTCAATCTATATGCAGAACAGATCATCTAAGATGCTGGGCTGTATGAGGAGGAATGTAGCATCAGGATTGGAGGAAGATTCATCAACAAACAACCTGCGTTATGCAGATGACACAACCCTGCTTGCCGAAACTGAGGACCTGAAGGGCTTGCTGCAGAGGGTCGAGGACTGCAGCCTTCAATATGGATTGAAGCTCAACATCAAGAAAACAAAGATTCTCACCACTGGGCCAATTGGCAGCATCACTATGGATGGTGAAGAGATTGTGATTGTTAACAGTTTCAGTTTGCTTGGTTCCACACTCAATACTCTTGGTACCAGCATCCAGGAAATCAAGAAATGAATTGCATTGGGAAAGTCAGCTTTCAGGGACCCCTCCAGAGTACTGAAGAGCAACGATGTCAGGCTGGAGACTAAGGTGCACCTGATCCAGGCCATAGTTTTCACAATTTTGTGCTATACGTCAGAGAGCTGGACAGTGACTAGGGATGATAGAATTGATGCCTTTGAACTGTGGTGCTGGAGAAAAGTGTTGAATATACCATAGACTACTAGGAGAACAAATAGGTTTGTCCTGGAGAGGGTGAAACCAGGCTGCTCCTTGGAGGCAAGGATTCTAAAGCTTCATCTGACATACTTTGGGCATTTTGCAAGGAGGGGCCAGTCCTTGGAGAGGGACTGTTTCACGTTTGGGAGGGTGGAAGGACAACGCAAGAGAAGAAGACTCTTGATGAGATGAATCAACTCAATGATTGGGGTAATGGGAGGAGGTCCGTCAGAGACAGTGAGGTTGGCACAGGATAGAGAAGGGTTTAGGGCTCTTGTACATAGGGTCACTATGAGTTGAAAGCGACTCGAACACACATAACAATGACAAGAAAAGGTTTACACAGAGGGATAAAGTCAATCTTGAAGGGCTAACAGGGATTTGAAAAGAGTGAGAAGAGACTAAAAAATAACTAGATAAGTTGGGTGAAAGAAAAGTTATGGGGTGATGTAAAAAAATATCATAAATGAAAATGCAAAAAAAGTGACTTAAAAATCAAAACTTTTGATTCAAAAGATATTTTTAAAATATATTCTTAAATATAGAATTGCTAAAGCAAATGGGAAAAATGATGAAGTGAAAGACTTGAACACATTTAAGAGGGTAGTTTGACATAAAAAAAGTAAAATATTAAGGAAAATAGCTAACAGCCTAGAATTCATAGACTAAAGTGGAAGAACACTCAGCATTTCTCAAGTTGAAAATATTGGAGGGGGGGGGAATCAGGTCTCAGTGTACAATACTCATGGATTCTATGGAAAAAATTATTGAATGGTGCAGGAGAATCAAAAGAAGATGAAAAGAGCATAGACAGGCATTGTACCAAAAATAATTGATCAATGTCCAATCATTTCAGAAGGAGGAATATGATCAAGAAACAATAGGGGAAGAATTCAAACTGCACTGAAAGCACTGGAATAAATCAAGGTTCCAAGAATCGATGGAACACTAACTAGAATAGTCTATTATATAGATGCAATGCTACTGTCCCCACTCATCTGTGTTAGGAAAGGGAGATAATGGAAAGGGGGAAAAGCAGATTTGAAAGTCTTCCAGATGGCACAATTTCAGGTTTTTTAGAATTGTGGGTTTAGAATTTATAAAGTATGAATAGAAGAATTCTTTTTAACAGCAATACAGTTTAGGAATGATGATTCAGAATATTTGTGCAAAGCTTAAGAAAGAGAAAAGTAGGGAAAAGTTTAAAAACAAAAAAGTTTAAAAACATGCTATCAGTTTGAAGTTCCTGGAATGTTATGTTATCAGGTTAAATTCTTTGGATGCAATGCATGTTTATGTTTGAGACTGGTATTAAATACATTATTATATTCCTGCCCTACTACTTTGTTCGTTCTCCCATGACATGTTATTCTCAAACAGCTGTAGAATTTACCATTCCAAGGAAATATGATCTGATAAAATGTGGAAATAACCAATATCATTAATATTATATGCAAAGGACATCTTGCTGAAGATAATTCAAAAGCTTATTAGAGGCTCTCTGCTCCTCGTCGATCCAGATTGCTCTCTCTTCTTGTGCAGCCTCAGCCGCATCCCTGAGACAC
>NW_006399802.1:16712206-16722731 GCF_000299155.1 Elephantulus edwardii | reverse complement strand
CTTGAAGGGTGGTGCCAAATGGGTAATAATCTCTGCTCCTTCTGCTGATGCCCCCATGTTTGTGATGGGCATGAACCATGAAAAGTATGACAACTCTCTCAAGATTGTCAGCAATGCCTCCTGCACCACCAACTGCTTGGCTCCCCTGGCCAAGGTCATCCATGACAACTTCGGCATTGTAGAGGGACTCATGACCACAGCCCATGCCATCACTGCCACCCAGAAGACTGTGGATGGCCCCTCTGGAAAGCTGTGGCGCGATGGCCGTGGAGCTGTCCAGAACATCATCCCTGCATCTACTGGTGCTGCGAAGGCCGTGGGCAAGGTCATCCTTGAACTGAATGGGAAACTTACCGGCATGGCTTTCCGTGTCCCCACCCCCAATGTGTCAGTTGTGGACCTGACCTGCCATCTGGAGAAAGCTGCCAAATAGGATGACATCAAGAAAGTAGTAAAGCAGGCATCAGAAGGGCCCCTCAAGGGCATTCTGGGATACACTGAAGACCAGGTTGTCTCCTGTGACTTTAATAGTGACACCCACTCTTCCACCTTTGATGCTGGGGCTGGCATTGCCCTGAACGACCACTGTGTCAAACTCATTTCCTGGTATGACAGTGAATTTGGCTACAGCAACCGGGTGATCGACCTGATGGTTCACATGGCCTCCAAAGAATAAGATCCCCTTGGACCACCAGCCCCAGCAATAGCACTAGAAGAGAGAGACCCTCACCTGCTGGGGAGTCCTTGCCCCAACTTGATCCTCCCACACACTGAGAATCTCACATCCTTGACACAAGTTTCCATCAAAACCCCCTGAGAAAGGGGAGGGGCTTGGCAAGCCCATCTTGTTATGTACCATCAATAAAGTACACTGTACTCAGCCAAAAAAAAAAAAAAAACCAAACAAACCAACAAACCTTATGAGAGCCATATAACCGGGAACTTCAAGAAATTCAAGCTGAATTCTTGAACACCTATTCAATCTGAGCAAATAATCTGAGAAACATAAGGAATCTAAACTATATGAGGGAAAAAAAGCAACTTCAGGATGGAGGAAGACTTTCTAACAACCTGTGATATGCAATTGACACAATCTCATCTGCAGAAAAGAAAGATTTTAAGCATTTGTTAGTGAAGTTTAAAAATTATTAATTCTCAGAAAGTTGCAAATAGAGATACCATTTGACCCAGCAATTCCACTACTGGGAATATATCCCAAAGAGACCATAACTGACATCCAAGCAGATATACACACACCCATGTTTATCGCAGCTCTGTTCACAATAGCAAGGAGTTGGAAACAACCCAGGTGCCCATCAACAAACGAATGGGTAGAGAAGCTGTGGTATATTCACACAATGGAATACTATGCTACATTGAAAAACAAGGAACTCATTCAATATTATTCAAAATGGGTGAGCCTGGAGGACATTATGCTGAGTGAAATGTCTCAGTCACAAAAGGACAAATATTGCATGGTGCCACTGCTGTAAAGTGGGACTGATATCAGGGTGGGGGTAAGACTGAGAAAAACTGGACAAATTGTGTATACTGCACTGAAAAAGATGAGGGACTGAATAATTTAAAAGCAATGTATGATAGGGTATTATGGTTATCACAAGAGTCCACAATTAAGGTTACATAGTGGAATGTACTTGGGGCGGTGGGAGGGGTGCGGGGGGATTGTGTACCAGGGAGGGAGTCTTTCTTTTACTTTTGAAAGAGAGGAGCAAACTGGGGGGCGGGGGGAGAGGGCTGGGCAGGTAGAGAACTGCAGCAATGAATGAATGGAAATCCAAATTCTCTGTAAATGTTCATTAAAATTATTAAAAAAATAAAATTAAATTAAAAATTAAAGAAAAAGAAAAAATTATCCCTCTCAGTATGGATTATACTTAAATAGAAAGAAAACAAAAGTCATAGAACTAGGTCAGTAGACAACACCATGATATACAGAGAAGAGTGGGGTTGTCAAAGCTTTCATTTTATTTGGACCCACAATTAATGGGCATGCAAGTGACAGTCAGAAAAACCAAATAATGTATTGCATTGGGTCAGTCTTATGCAGGGAAGTTCTTTAAAACACTGAAGAGCAAATATGTCACTTTGAAAACCAAGGTATACTTACTACAATCCATGGTATTTTCAATTGCTTTGTATGTATGTGAAAGTTGGGATAATCAATAAGGAAAACCAAAAGAAAACTGATGCCTTTGCATTGTGGTGTTGATTAGGAATATTCAATGTAGAATGGACTGCCAAAAGAACAAGCTTATCTGTCTTTGGAAAAGTGCAGCCACACTATTCTTTAAAAGATGGTGAGACATATCTCACATAGCAGGAGGGGCCAGTCCCTGGAAAGAGATATTTTGCTTGGTAGAGAGTGAAAAAGAAAACCGTTAATGACATGAACTGGCACAGTGACTCAAACAATGGGCTTAAACACAACAGAAGTTGTGAGGATGGCACGGGGTTGGGCAGTGCTTTATTGTGTTGTAACACAAGGGATCTCTGATTGGAGTGAACTCAAGGGCACCTATCAACAACAATATTAGAATGGAAAGTGTAGAAAAAGGAGCTTCATATTTTTTTCATGTGGGATAATTAGTCGGTCCAACGCATGAGTAAGTAACTAAAGGCATGAAATTATGAGACCATGGAAGCTGTTTAACAAGAACTTTCCACTTCTTTATATATCCTAAAGAACTCTTTTCTTGATTCCAACTATTAAAATATCTAGACCAGGCTGTCTAATAGAATTTTCTGTTATGAAGGCAATATTTTGCTTCTGTGCCATCAATATGGTAACCAAGCTGCTAATAAGAAGGCTGACAGTTCAATCCCACCAGTAACACCTGGGGAAAAGATGTGGCAGACTGCATTCATAAGGATTTGCCAGTTTAGGAATAATCTGGGGCCATTTTACTCTGTTCTACAGGGTTGCTATGAGTCAGAATGGGCTCCATTGCAACACGTTTGTCTTGGCTAGGTTTTCTGTGGACATTGCTCCCTCTTCCTGATTACTAAAGAGGAGCACAAAATTCTTGTCATTTTTAATAATGTTTATGATATGCAGGTTTTTTGTTTTAATTGTTCTTTAAACCAACTTTTGAAATGTAACTGTTCCTCACTGAGGCCTCACCTAGCTGGGGTACCTGGAAGCATATTGTTGTTTCCTGCAAGCTTCCTTTTGCATGCAATATAAATTCTGATTCTAAGTGGCTAACAGCAGCAACTTTGCACTTCCTGCCATTGCAACATCAAAAGCAACTCTTTACCCACTCAGTTGCACAATTGCAAGCTGCCATAGCAATAAAAAGACGAGCCCTGATGACTTCCAGATTGATCCCCTAATGATTGTTAAATGCCAAGATTAAAATTAAGGGAAAGTGTATGTATATATATATAGCTAGTCCTCTTCCCTGAGAGATTCAAGTCAAAGGGTTATTAAACTTAGCCTTGGAAGGAATTCAAGTTGGTCCAAGATCATCTCACAAATATAAAGTAGAACATGGTTGGATACAACTGAAAACTCATGAAAACTGAAAACTGATGGCACTCAGGAAGAGTTAAAAAAATGCCCGCAGTGAACTCTGCTTGGTAAACTGAAGTATTGACACACGGATAACATATACGTCACAGCCTCGGTTTTCACCCTGCACAGCCACTAAAGCTGTATAGATCATCTCACTTGCCATTCAGGATCTGCTCACCCTGTAGCACAGTTTCTAGTGCAGACTTTGCTGATGGTTCCGTAGGAGAGTTGGAAGGGAGAGATTTCACTGCATATCAAGCTCAGGAAAGACCAGGCAATGTTTCTTGGCCATATCTTTGCCCCACTGTCCTTTCTTTTTGCTAAGAAAGTAAGATCAAGAGCATTTCCCTTCAACCTTCTTTCGAGATACATGGAAGTCCTTTCTAGCCCCATCTCTTGTTCCTTTTTCTTCCTTTACAGGCTTCTAAATCTTTTCCTCTTCTCCCCTGCCACCACTTACTTAATTTCTAAAATTTTATTTTTGTGAATGTTTGCAGAACCTATTGGTTTCCTTTGAACCATCCACATTTTTTGTTTGTTTTATGAGATTGATTAACAGCTCCATTGTATCATCACTTTCCACTACCTGTCTTGGATCTTGGTTTTTGTTTCCTACCTTCTGAGCACTATCCCTGTGATAGTGATCTTGTGGGGATGATTCTTTTAAGGACTTAGTATCTTTCTAAAGTTATTGCTTTCCTTATTAATCTCATTTTTTACTGGAGTGCATGCAACTTGCTTGCAAGTTGGACTGCAAATGTAAGTTCTGTTCCAGACTCAAAGAATAACTCAAGACAAGAGTTGTGGGGATTGCCTTCATCTCTTTCAGAACAGTAGCCTGGCCATTACTGTGGTTTTGAATTTTGCTCAGCATTTTTTTCTACTCTCTGCAGGGCCCTCTATTGTGATACCTTTCCGAGCAGCTAGCAGTGAGAACTGGGAGCTATCTAGTCCTTTGGCTTTCAGAGTTACGAAAGTTGAGATTTTAAAGATCCTGGAAGCAGGAGCGGCATCCACTTCCAAAATGGCTTGCCTCCGGAAACTCTATGTACGAACAGTGTTCGGGCTGTTCGTTCATAGGGTCCCTATGAGTCGTCTACGACTCGACGGCATTAAACAACAACAACAACAACATTAGTGTAATAGGGAGCTCTGCTGGCTTAGTAGTAGGGAGTTGCATTGCCTATCCAAAGGCACACAGTTCAAATACACCAGCTGTTCCAAGGGGGAAAGATGGGCAGTCTCCTTCCATGTGACTTCGTGTCTCTGAAAACCCGCTGGAGGGTCAGCTATGAGTTGGTTGAACTTGACAGTACATAATGATAACAACATTGATGCACTGGAATGATTATTTCCATACATCTTTGATTTTCCTCATTTTTCTTTACTCCAGACAAGGAGCTTCCTTTTTTATACACATTAGCAACTGGAGTGTTCTCTTAAAAATGCCATTGGTTTTCCATCCCATTTAGGATAAAATCAGAACTCTTTTTTGTAGGATAAAATCCAAAACCTTTCTAAATGATTTGAATCCTGCCCACCTCTGAGACATTGCTACCGTGAACTCCTAACCCTACTCCTAATACACGGCCTTCTAGGAAATCCATTGACCTATCCAGTTCATTCCCATTACAGGATCTTTGTACTTCAGTGCTCTCTGGAACACTCTCTTTTTAAAAAAAATTAAATGTATTATTAATGTCAGTAAAAATTTACAGAGGCTTTGGATTTCCATTCATTCATTGTTGCACTTTTCTCCCCTCCCAACCCTCCCCCTCTGGAACACTCTTGAATCCTGAACTTAGCATGGCTTTTTCTGAGCATCTTAAGATGAACACACTTTCTTTTCATTCACAGAGTTGTGCTGTGTCTCTTTGGCATCTGAATCTACCAGTGACTTATTGATAAAAGGATGGAAAATCACCTCCCATTTAGTTTACAGTCTTGGAAAGAAACCCATTGGAGGTTCAGCTTTGAGTAGGCTCCAATCTATTGGTAATTACTTTGAGTTTTGGGTTTTACTTTCAAATCCATGTTTATTTGTTTTTCCCCCTCTAACACTCATCATTATGCACATCACATTGGTTTTCAACTGGACTATTTGTTTATTACCTACATTCCCCATTGGCCCCTTAGGGAAAGTCTTTGTCTGTTTATTCAACTCTTATCCTCAAAGTTATTGTGCTGAATGTATAAAAAGAAGCAGCTTAGCTCTATTTTAACTCTTCCAAACTTGCAACCTCACCATCCATCAATTCTACAAGTAAATTACTGTCATTCAACCTCCTCAAAAGACAGTCATCAATTATTTTTTAAAAAAGCAAAATGTTCAAGAATCATTTCTCATTCCAGGGAGACATTCTTATAAACACTGAGCATGTGAAGACATTGTGAAGTGAAGCTTCTCAGGGTCAAAAAGATGAACTTTTAAACATTTTGGCTTCAAAGCTAGTGGTGTCTCTATCCCATCCCATCCCATCCCATCCCATCCCATCCCATCCCATCCCATCATTACACAAACTTCCCAGCCTTCCTGGCCAATGTATGTAAAAGGTTTGGGGGAAACACAGGACAAAGTATACACAGAAAGGACTGTTATTTTTATGTATAATATTTCCTACAGTCATTGATATATACATTGGTCTTTACTTAATTTCCAGTACTTTGAACTTGTTTGAGGGTGACTAGTTTCATATGAGGGAGCTCTCATGGCATAATTGTAAGAAGCTTCATTGCAATCCCAAAGGCACATGATTTGAATCCACCAGTTTTTTTCACAGGAGAATGATGGAAAATCTCCTCTCATGTGATATCCTGCCTCTAAAAGCCCACTGAGGGGTCAGCTATGAGTTGGTTATGACTCAACGGCAATGAATTGAAATCTTTTCTAAGTTTCATATGGATTTTTCAGTCTCATATTCATTAGTGTTAAAGTAGTTCCTGCTGAAACACACTAAGGTGTTGAGCTTTACAAATCACAGACCTGGCTGGACATATGGCCAGGATGTCATTTATGGCACTATCCATAGATCCTATCTAAAGCTACAGCTGGGACAAGAATCAAATCCAAGGTAATTTAATACCTTAGGATCTCAGGATAAAACCTGGCATGACAAAAATAATACCCTCTTCTCTCCCCTTTCTACTTGTTGCATATGTGAATATTAGCCTGCATAAAAACCGTTAACTTCACATTTTCCTTTCACAAGAATACATACAGGGCTGCAAGTGAGAATAACATTATTAAATTCTCCCTAACTTACATTATAACATTATTCTCAGTCTTAGTACATAATTACCATTAGTAATAAATGAGATACAGCATAGCTCACATAACATAGTTCTCTGGAGGAAAGAGCAATTAGCAAGAAAAGCATATCTTGATTTTTAATTTTGCTTAAATTGAAACATTGTAGTTCATTATTCTTTTACTCTGTACCCTAAGGCATATGAGCACTGGGGCTATGAATAACATTTCCTTAAATATATGTTTCTTTATTTTATAATGTTTAACATATCTATGCACATTTAGAAACTCTTATTTTCAAAAGACAAGAAGATGGATAAAAATTAGATTTATTAAAAACTAAGGTACTCCCGTCTAAGCTAGGGACTTCCAGTGTCTTAGTGGTTAGGAGTTGTGCTGCCAACCCAAAGGTGCTTGGTTTGACTCCACGGGCTGGTCTGTGAAAGAGATATGAATGATCTCCTCACCTCTAAAAGCCCACTGGAGGGTCTGCTGTGAGTCGGTTCCAACTTGCCAGTACATAACAAAACAGCAAACTGCTTCATTTGACAGAGAAAAGAGAAGGGACATGTTCAATGTAGGTTAGTTCATTCGTACTTATTCCATTATTGGTTAGCTTAGAGAGACAGATGGGACGGACAATTGAGAGGAGGAAGTCAGGACTCAAGACACAACTGTCTCTGAAATTGTTATTTCAAAATAATTCAGTAAAGACAATGTACGTTCATATGTATGTGTGTGTATATGTTAACTTTGATATACACCTTACAGGTGGTTAGTTAGCATCTGAAATATCTTATAAGAAATATACATTCTATTAGCAAGGAAGATGGTGAATATGAATATAATCAATGTCACTAAATGGTATAAGTAGAAATTGATGAACTGTTGTATGTTTTGGTGGCTAGATAGTCACCAGACACTTAATGAAAAAAAGAACAAGAAATCCACACTCTAGTGTGGGTTGATTAGCATTTGATAATTCCTAACAGAACACAGTTCAAAATCAAGTAAAGAATGTGTCAGGGATGGATCCTTTCTCTATATCTTTTCAATGCTGAACAGATCATTGGAAAGGTTGGACTTAAGGAATAAGAATATGCCATAGGGATTAGAGGAAGACTCATCAACAATCTGTGTTATACAGATGACACAACCTTGCTCACTGAAATTGAGGAAGGGTTTGACACACTGCAGAAGATCAAGGACTGCAGTCTTCAATATGGATTGAATCTCAACATCAGGAAAATAAAAATCCTCCCCACTGGGTCAATAGGCAGCATCATGATAGATGGAGAAAAGATTGAAATTGTTAACAATCTCATCTTCTTCAGATCACAACACCACCCTTGGCACCAGCAGTCAGGAAACCAAAAATGAATTGCATTGGGAAAATCTGCTGTCAAGGACCTCTCTAGAATACTAACAAGCAATAATGTCAGTCTAAAGATTAAGGTGCACCTTTTATAAGCCATGATATTCTCAGTTGCTTCTCATATACCTGAGAACTGGGCAATGACTAAGGATGACAGAAGAACTGATATCTTTGAGCTATGGAGTTAGACAACAGTATTAACACAACATGAGCTGCCAAGAGAACAAACAGGTCTGTCATGGGAATGGTGAAATCAAGTTGTTCCTTGGAGGCAAGGATTTTCAAACTCTGACCCATACTTTGGACACGTTCTCAGGAGGTGCCAGCTCTTGGAGAGACCCATACTTTGGACACGTTCTCAGGAGGTGCCAGCTCTTGGAGAGGGACATCATGCTTGGAAGAGTCAAAGATCAGCACATAAAAGGAAGATCCTAGACGAGATGGCTTAACACAGTGACTCAGAGGCATTGTTCATAGGGTCACTATGAGTCACAGTAAACTCAACAGCACATATCAACAACAGAACAAGTAGGAAATTCTGGTGGCCTGGTGGTCAAGCAGTTGTACTGCTGAGTTAAAGGCAGTTTGAAGCTACTAGTTGCTCCATAGGCAATGTCCTGTGTGATTCACAGCCTCTGAAAACCTGGTGGAGAGTCAGCTATGAGTCAGTTCTGACTAGATGGCTGTGAGTTGAGTTTAACAGAACAGGTCTGTCATGGAAAAAGTAGTCAGAGTGCTTCTTTGGGCATGTTGTCAGGAGGGGTCAACTCCTAGAAAAGATATCATTCTGGGGAAAGTAGAGGGTCATAGAGAGGCAGGACCTTCAATGAGATGGATTGACACAGCGAGTTAGAAAGTGGGCTTAAGCATAGCAGAGACAGAGAAGCACAGATTTGGGCAGAATTTTGTTCTGTTGCTGAGTCAGAGACAATTCAGTGACATCCAACAACAACAAACTAGAAAGCCAAGACAAGCACCTCTAGAATAGCAATGAAAATCTTCATCATCTGGTTTGCTAACTAGTACATGGGATGATACAACTTTCCTCTCCCATGCCTCTTCCTCCCATTGGCAAAGATAGTGTCATTAAAGATATATAACTGGATATAAAAAAAGGTGATGAGTGTGGAAATTATCAAACAATATCACTAATATCACATACTAGCAAAATCCTGCTGAAGAGTATCCAGAAAAGACAATGACTAAGGATGACAGAAGAAGAATAGATGCCTTCAAGTTGTGATGCTGGAGAAGAGTCATGAACATATCATGGACTGCCAAGAAAACAAATAGGTCTGTCTTGGAGAGGGTGAAACTAAGTCTCTCCTTGGAGGCTAGGATTTTGAAGCTCTGCCTCACTTAACTTTGGGCATGTGGCCAGGAGAGATAGATCCTTGGAGAAGGACAGAATGCTTGGAGAGGTGATGGACAGCGCAGGAGAGGGAAACCCCAGATGAGATTGATTGATACAGTAACTGGGGCAATGGGGTTGATGTGTCAGAATTAGTAAGGCTGGCTCATGACAGGGAAAGGTTCAGAGATGCTGTACATAGGGTTACTATACATCTCAGGCGACTCAACGGCACATAACAACAATGACATACTGTGACATGTTTGGAAGCAGGAGCGTCATCCACTTCCTAAATAACATGCCTCCAGAAACTCTACGAACTTTGATAAAAGTCGATAGTTGTAGAGGGGCTTCAGGCCTTTTGTTCATAGGGTTGCCATGAATCGTGCTTGACTTGAAGGCAATCAACAACAACAACATAAAGCCTGCAGCCATCTTCATCTTTGAAGGTGTAAGGTATATAATCTGATAGACCCAGAAAACTAACAGCTTTGAAGATGGTATATCATTCCTCTTCTCTTTTGTGAAGCATCCCACTGGGCAAAGAAAGGTGTATGATGGTTTCTTAAGGACACTTCTAAGGGAGTGCGTCAGCAGAGAGTTGTGCTGCTAACCCAGAAGCCACACCTCTCTAGCAGTTCAAATCCACCAGCAGCTCTGAGGGCAAAATTAATGTGCAATCTCTTCCCATGAGATTTAACTTTGAAAACCTGCTGGGGGCCAGCTATAAGTCAGTTTGACTTCTTGACAATAAGAGTTGGAGTTAACATTCTGAAAAGAGAAAAATGTGTTTAACAAAAAGAATATTTTTTTCAAATCACCTAGATTTTAAAAATAATTTAGATTTTTAAAACCTAAAGTCTCTCTTTGGAGACTAAGCTGCGTCTGATTCAGGCCATGGTCATTGCTATCACTTGTTATGCATCAGAGAGTTGGACAATGACTAAGGAGAATAGAAGGAGAATTGATGCCTTTGAGCTGTGGTGCTGGAGAAGAGTATTGAGGGTACCATGGACT
>NW_006399802.1:16699620-16712106 GCF_000299155.1 Elephantulus edwardii | reverse complement strand
TTGTTATGCACCAGAGAGTTAGACAATGACTAAGGAGGATGGAAGGAGAATTGATGCCTTTGAGCTGTGGTGCTGGAGAAGAGTATTGAGGGTACCATGGACTGCTAGGAAAACAAACAGATTCATCCTGAAAAGGGTCAAATCGGGCTGCTCCTTGGAGGCAAGGATTCTAAGGCTCTGCCTAACATACTATGGGCATGTTGCAAGGAGGCATGGATCCTTGCAGAGGGACATCATGCTTGGTAGGGTGGAGGGACAGCGCAGAAGGGGAAGTTCAGTGATTGGGGTAATTGGGATGGGTGTGTCAGAGATGGTGCGACTGGCACAGGACAGAGCAGAGTTTAGGGATGTTGTACACAGGGTGGCTATGAGTCACAAGTGACTCGATGGCACATAGCAACAACAACAACAAAGTCTCATAAGTATACTACTAACAATATATAAACAAACACCACAAACCCAGAAATCACAGCAAGACAAGGACTAGTTGTAGAAGAATTTCAACTTTATCAATTGCAGTTTAGTGTATTTTTCTGACCAACTTGAGATTCATTAGTGCTTCTAGTGATGCAGCCTTAGGCAACATTCTAGGATAAGTCGACATTATGTAATAGCCTTGTAAAACCTGCAGGGAAAGACCTGCCAAGTCTAAAAATGGTTCGTCACCTCACAAAGGTAATTTGTCTAATACAATGCATATGTTTTGGCTAAAGTTCAACCTCTAGCCAATGCTCATGGCAGAACACTTATGCATTGATGTTTTGATTGAACTTTTATTGTGAAGGCTTATCATTTATTACCTTATGCAATATTTTACCTATAGATCCCTGCTTTGCATTTTCCCCCCTTGTTGTTTTACTGTCGAATCAGATCCAACTGGCACAGGAGGAGCTTGTCCCTCCTTCTCCAGCAGAGCATCTGGTGGATTCAAACCGTGCTCCTTTGAGGTTGCAGCACAGCTTCTTGTCACTAGGCCACCAGCACTCCCTTGCTTTGCATTTTTATATGGATGAAATCTATGTCTCCTTGCCTTTGTGCATGTTATTATCTTTTATAGGAAAGCTTTTTTTAGCCCATCTTTCCTCCTTTCATTTACTAAGAGACTCCAACTCATTCTTTAAAACACAATTTGTCTTCCCAAGTAATTTGTTCCCAACTCTATGGGTTTGCCTACTGGGTAAGTCTTTGTGCTTCTAATTCTCAGGTGGGCACTTCAAATCTACCAGCTGCTTGAAGGGATAAAGATAAACAATCTCCTTCCATGCTATTTACAGTCTCTGAAAACCCACTGAAGGGTGAAGTATGAGTCGGTTCTGACTCCATGGCAATGTATAACTACAAAGAGTGTATTTATTCACTTAAGAGTGGCTCCCTGGGTGGTGCAAATGGTTAACATGCTGGGCTGCTGGAACACTGATAGTAAAGGCCTGGAGATCTTTCTGGAAGATCATCTGTTGGAAACCTGATGGATCACAGCTCAACTCTGACACACACAGGGTTCCCATATGACTGGGTTGTTATTAGTCAAAGTTGTTATAAGTTGGAATTGATTTAATGGCAATTGTTCTTATTTATTCAGGAAGCGATAATTAGATACTTGGAGAGGAATACTCACGGAATGCCTTAACTGTGGTAGATCTTATAATTTTGCACAGAGTAAGACAGGTTAAATTCATGTACTTCTATAAAATGGGAACAAAGTTAAGAAAGGCATAATTTAGGCCCCAATGATCGTATTCTACTCTAGAGATGTAAGGGTTTGGTTTGTTTGGAGTTTTTTTGTTGTTTTTGTTTTTAGGAAGCCAAGTGTCCTCTGACACAGAATCAAAATACCTGGCAGCCCCATTGCACAAAAAGGTAACTAGAGCCTCCAAAGATGTTAATCTCAATCCTTACAATCTAGGAAGATCTGTGTCCTTGTGTTTGGACAGACTAGCCAAAATGTATGCTCTTTTAATTAATCTCCGGTTCAAGCTGAGGTCTATCATACCTGCTGCACTCACTGATAGCAGCATTACTTGCAATCTCCTCTGCTGAATAGTGGACACAGTAGATCTGATCACAGGCATTGCCTCAGACAAAAACTGCCTGTGGGAGATAACCAATCCTCAAGACACCTGTCACTGTCCTGGCCTGCTCTTACTTGTGATCACATGCACTTCAGTGTTAAAATAATGATGCAGCAAAATGATGCAGCAATAATGTTGTAGGAGTGTATGCCCATTGCAGATACTCCAAATCTGGGGAGTATGTTAGCTTGGAAATGTCTACTGGAAGTTCTAAAAGCCCCTGCATAGTGCAGTTAATTCACTCAACTGGAAAAAAAAAATAAAAATTGGAGACTCAAATCTATGCAGAGGCACCCTTATGGCTGAGATTGTGTCTATCCTTGGCTGCCTGAGAGTCTCTGGTTTGGTAGTTGTGAAGTAGTCATTCCCTTGATGAGGTTTAATAGTGTGGTTGTGGTCATTTTTTTCCTGAGATTTGCTGAGTGGCAAATTAGTTGAGGGGTAGTTTTACCAGTGTGTGGCCTGTATCCATTAAATACGGAAGGCTGATGGTGCTGGCTTGGTTTTTGCTTGATCTCAGTAGTTCATGTGGCTCCTCATCTCCAGTTCCTTGGACCAAAAGCCCACCTTCTCTGCCAAACTTGGATTCATCTCAGCAGTTCTGTGTATACTACGGCCCTGTCAAGCTCTGCAAGCACAGAAATAATTTCTTTTTAGATAAATCTATCTTTCTCTCTTTCTGTCTTTCTGTATCTATTACATACATATACATGACTATATTCTGGGTGAATATATGTAATGGAAATTGTATGTATATACACACACACACACACACACACACACACACACACACACACACTCTCTCTCTCTCTCTCTCTCTCTCTCACTGGTCTTACTTATCTAGAGAACTGAGCATAAGGCAGGTACCTTGGCTGAAATAAAGGAGCAGCAATCAATTTCTGAGAAAGCAGCCACTGAAAACTATGGAGCATACTTCCAACACATATGAGGTCATCATGAGTCAAGGCCAACTTGATGGCAATTGGTATATAGGAAACCCAGGTGACTACACCAGGTCAGCAGTAAACAGAACATTCAGAGAGGAAAGGTCACATCAGGAAAACATTCTCTGAAGAGTTCACCAATTATGTGAAAAAGGGACAATCTGACTGCATGAACTACATGGCAGTAAAATATCTTGAAAGCATGCTCTTAGAAACTAAAAAAAAAAATCAAGCAGGAAAAAAGTTAGCAGCCAACAGGGACCAAAATAAATCCCTTCAGGCCTATCTCAGTTTAGCATGTTGTTAAAATATTCCAAGACCTTTCTCAGCACATATATTATTCAAAGGTCAAAAATTTCCCTGTGCAAATACCTAAAATATCTACAGGATATTTCCGTTAAATGCCACATTAATTTATTTCTCCAGTGCAATTCAGAACATAGATTCCCAGAATGAGGAAGCAGGGATCAAAGCAGCATATGAACCTCTACTTCCAGTCAGTGCTCAGGGGCTATATTTGAGGGAACATGGCTTTCCCTCTTCTTGCATAGGAAAAAAAAAAACAAATTCTGCACAATCTTAAATGAAAATGGATGGGCAATCTCCTCCCATACATTCTGCCTCTTAAAACCCACTAGAAGGTCAGCTATGGATCTATTTGAACTCGACAGCATACAACAACCACTTAGATAGGCTTCTTTTTTCTTCATTCATTCATTGTTGCACTTTTTTTCTTTACACCCCCCTCCCCCCAGTTCACGCCTGTCTTTGAAAAGTAAAAGTTAAACTTCTTCATTCCCCCCGACCTTGCCCCTGCCCCCCCCACCCCAAATGCACTCCACTATGCAACCTTAATTCTGGATTCCTGTGATAATCATAATATGCTATCATATAACAGTTTTAAACTGTTCTCTCCCTCATCTATTTCAATTCAGTATACATAATCTATCCAGTTTTTCTCAGTCTTACCCCAATCCTGATGTCAGTCACTTTCTACAACAGTGGCACCATGCAGTATTTGTCCTTTTGTGACTGAGATATTTAAGTCAGCATAATGTCCTCCAGGGTCACTCATTTTGAATAATATTTCATTAGTTCCTTGTTTTTCAATGCAGCGTAGTATTCCATTGTGTGAATATACCACAGCTTCTCTATCTATTCATTTGTGGATGGGCACGTAGGTTGTTTCCAACTAGATAGGCTTCTTTTAATTAATAGTATAAAAATAAAGAGTTGCACTGCCAACCCAAACAGGCAGTTTGACTCCACCAGCTACTCCCAGGAGAACAACAGACAATCTCTCCCATGCATACCGCCTCTGAAAACCCACTGGAGGGTCGACCATGAGTCGGTTCTGATTCGATGGTACATAACAATGACATATTGAGAAGGATTCTTTGAGGTGCAGTAAAAGGAAAACTGGTCCAAGAAGCTTGTTAAAACAAGCAACTATGTAGAAATCAGAGTTGAATAGTTTAATAGTTTATCAAAGGTTGACAGGAGGAGATATGAAGGATTTAATATTTAGGAAGTATTGACATTTCATTTAAGAGGATATAAAATTTGGCAAAGGACCTTGGTGATGGTTGGACAATCTAATTGATTTATTATTGTGCTCACTTTTTATCTCTTTTTGTAGCAATGAAAAAGAGAGCAAGAGACTTCTCAAAGCTTAAAAGTACCAGGGAAGAGTTAGTTCTTCTAACATGATGGACTTTAGGACCCAACAGCCGCAAACCATTAGGATAACTTGTTCTCAGCTTACTTCTTTGACCCTGACCTTCTGTGTGTTGTGATCATTTTCCACCTGCATGTGGTAACAAGAGGGTGAAGGAGCTCTGAACTTCACACCATTGTTTAACTATGTTACAGAAGACAAGGCTAGTTATTAATCTGCAAAATACATGTGTCAATATCTACTTCATAGGATTTTGTAGGTTGAATGTTATTTTATATTACTATGTTTTGTATCTTCCAGGGAGAACTGACTCATGGCTGGCCCTTCAATGGGGTAGGCTATCAATCATTTGGCAGGAGATCACCCATCTTTCTCCCATGGAGCAACTGTTGTTGTTAAGTAGCGTCACATCAGAATCAACCCATGGCTGACCCTCCCGTGGGTTTTCAGAGTCAGTAAACAGCACAGGAGGAGATTGCCCATCTTTCTCCTGTGGAACAACTAATGGATCCAAACCACCTACCTCTGAGCTGGCATCACAACTGCTTACTCACTGAGCTACCAGAGCTTCTTTTGAATATAAAATCATTTTATGTGCACTACAGTTATAATGACCTTTTGTACTCTTCCTGGATGATACTCTTGATGTTCTCCCATAACTCATCTGGTCTTCTCTCATTGGTGTTCAAGGCCTCAGATCTGTTCCTGAGATGGTTCTGAAGTTCAAGTGGGATAGACTCAAGGTCATATTCTGGTTCCTGTGGATTTAATTTTCCTTAGCTTCAGCTTGAACTTGCACATGAGTAGTTGGTGGTCTGTTCTACAATTAGCACCTGGCCTAGCTTTCA
This sequence comes from Elephantulus edwardii, assembly GCF_000299155.1. Classification (NCBI taxonomy): domain Eukaryota; kingdom Metazoa; phylum Chordata; class Mammalia; order Macroscelidea; family Macroscelididae; genus Elephantulus; species Elephantulus edwardii. Next base: position 16,706,567 of record NW_006399802.1, on the reverse strand, counting down.
CAGCTGATATTGAGCTTCTCCAGCCGTTCTTTCCACAGATGTAATTAATCTGATTCCTATGCATACCATCTGGTGAAATCCATGTGTATAGCCTGCATTTATGTTTCTTATAAAACGTATTTGCAATGAATAATTCATTGATTGTGCAAAATTCATTCTATCTCCAGCTTCATTTCTGTCCCCAAGTCCATGTTTTCCAACTACTGATCCTTCTTCTCTGTTCCCAACTTTTGCATTCCAGTCACCCAGATGACACAACCCTGCTTGCTGAAACTAAGGAGAATCTGAAACTCTTGCCGCAGAAGGTCAAGGGCTGCAGCCTTCAATATGGATTGAGGCTCAATATCAAGACGACAAAGATTCTTACCACTGGGCAAATTGGCAGCATCAGGATGGATGGTGAAGAGATTGAGATTGTTCATAGCTTTAGTTTGCTTGGCTCCACAGCCAACATTCTTGGCACCATCCAGGAAATTAAAAGATGTATTGTGATAGGAAAGTCTGCTGTTAGAGACCTCTCCAAAGTACTGAAGAGCAATTGTGTCACTCTGGATAATAAGGTGCACCATAGTCTTTGCAATCACTTACTATGCATCAGAGAGCTGGATAATGACTAGGGAGGATAGAAGGAGAATTGGTGCCTTTTGAGCTGTGGTGTTGGAGAAGAGTATTGAATATATCATGGACTACCAAGAAAACAAACAGGTTCATCCTTGAGAGGGTTAAAGCAGGGTGCTCCTTGGAGGCAAAGATTCTAAAGCTTCGTCTGACACACTTTGGACATGTTGCAAGGAGGGACCAGTCCTTGGAGAAGGATGTAATGCTTGGGAGGGTGGAGGGACAGTGCAGGAGAAGAAGACCCCCAATGAGGTGGATTGATTCAGCGACTGGGGCAATGGAGGTAGGTGTGTCAGAGACAGTCATATTGGCACAGAATAGAGCAGAGTTTAGGGCTATTGTACATAGGGCCACTATGAGTCGCTGGCGACTCGATGTCACCTCACAACAACAACAAGAACAACATAGCTATAATGCATATAAAAGAAATAATATATAAATTACATAATGAATGCTTATCACCCTAATGTTTTTGTTATCATAATACAATTTCCTATTTCTGACCAATTTTTCAGATAGAAAGTTCTTGAAAAAAAATTCTGAACAGTCAAATCTGTAAAGGTTTACTATTCCTTCATCCAGAACATCTTGGTATCTTTGGGCTAATTTTAAATTTACTCATAGAAGTTGCAGGGGCAGGAGACTCAACTGAGGTGACATAACACTGGAAGGTTTGAATTCCTAAAGAGAAACTCCTTTGTGATGACTCACTCAGTCTTCCTCTGTGATGGACCAGGTGGCTGGCCTAAGGGATTAACTTTGACAGACGTGTTGATTTTTTTAAAAGAACACACAATTAACTCTGTGGAACAATTTCCTAGTATTTTGGTAGGCCATGTTTCCAAAGCAAGGAATGAGGTGCTAAGCATGAAGCTGGGCCATCCAAAAAGAAATACAGACTTGAAGCTTTATTTATTTGCACGTTACTGCTGCATATTTAAGTAATATCTACAGGGTGATAAAAATAAGACAATTGAATAATTTGGTGGGAAGAGGCGGTTTTAGTCTTGGTTTTTCATTTTCTTATTCTGCCTTCCACATTTTTAAGTTTTGTCACCTGTAAATATCTCCATCTCTAACCACTCCCCACAGGCTTTGGAACTCTATCCTTACTTTCCTTGCAGAGATTGTTGAGAAAATTCAGTGGTTGCAAATGGAGTGGCAGAATTGTTTCTAATGTTGATAATGGAAAAAAGCTTGGAAATACTGTCATTTAACTTAATTTGAGTGGTGAGGACATTAGAGTACTGTACAGCTGAGTGATGTGCTTGAAGTCATAAGGCTAGGCTCTTAAAATCATCACCAACTTTTACAGCTCATCCCAAACCAACCACAAGTATATTTTAATCCCCTTCTGAATTATATTATTTTCATTATAGTAATCATATGAGGTTGCTAAGGCAAGTATCATGAGGAAACTAATAGCATAGACTCAAATTAATTATTTAAGTTCACTAACATGGGTTTGGTGAGAGATAGGAGGGAAGAGAAGTTGGAAGGGAGAAAGCAAACCAGCAAAAATTATTTAAATGTACAATTGAATTTGCCCTCCCATTATACTCAATGAATGTGTGTGGTACAAAGTGAGCATTACATGGAAAATGGGAATCTGCTGATCTCTTGCTTCATCTCACTTCCTGCTAATTTGGAATGACACAATTATCTCAAAAAACTGAGAGAATTAAATGCCTAATGGTACATGTTTGGGAGTATAACATGGCTTCTAAATGCAACTCAACAGTTTTGAGTTCACTGAAAACCAGGTATTCTGTGCTATGACCAGTTTAAGATATTTTACAAATTAATCTAGATTTTAAGAGATTGTTACCTCATACACCCTTGCAATATGCAACTCTACCACATTACTATTCTACTGTCATTGAGCATCTTGTCACATATTGACTGGCTGTTTGTATTTCTTTTCTAGAAATTGTCTTATTCATACTGAATTCTTACTTTTTCTACTTAAGTCGTCATATTTTGTAGACTTGTAAGCACTCAGGTGAAAGGGAACACTTTCTTGGTCACCTGAGAGGGTGACCTGACATTAGCCACCCCCTTTCAGCACTATCTCACTTGGGTTTGATCATAGAAACAAAGTAAGTTTAATAGCAACTTTAATACCACAGAAAAGAAAACAAAATAAACTAAGATTATTGTTGTTACTATGTTCCATCAAGTTGAGGATGACCCATAGCAACCAAAGATTATGAACAGAAACAAATATTTAAAGGGGAGAGAGAGCAATGCCTCAGTGTTATAAAGGTTGTTGCTGTTTTCAGTTGCTGTCACAGTGACCCTATGAACCATAGCTCTGAACCTTGCCTTTTCCTACATCATCATGTTCTCCAACATACTCAGAGCCCATTGATACAGTCGCTGCGTCAATTTATCTTGCAAGTAGTCTTCCTCTCCTTCTCTGATCATCTACCTTTCCCAGCATAAGACCTAGACCCTCTTGACAATATGCTCAATGTATGTGACACAAAGTTTCACCATCCTTGCCTGTAAGGGGCAGTCTGGTCACACTTCTTCCCAAACAGACTTATTTGTTCTTTTGGCAGTCCATGGGATGAATACTCAATACTCTTTTCAACACCACATCTCTATGGCATTGATTCTTTTTCTATAACTATTATTAACTGTCCAACTTCCAGTTGTATAGGAAGCAATTAAAAATACCAAGCTTGGATCAGGCACACTTTAGTCTTTAAATCGACATTTTGCTTTATAGTACCTTGGTGGAAGAATGATATGGAACAACCCAATGCTAATAACCCAAAGGCACCAGCTGCCCCAAAGAAGAAATAAGGCCAGTCTCTTCCCATGTGATTTACCACCTCTTAAAAACCCATTGGACAATCAATTATGAGTCAGTTCTGACTCGACAGCACATAACAACAAAGTGACCAAGTGGCAGCCAATTTTCCTAATGTGTGTTGTTTTTTGATTTCTGGATTTCTACCACCTTGGGCTTGAAGTTCTTTCAGCTTGAGAAATGTCAAGAGAGTTCTCCCATGTGTTATTTTCTGACTTGTGATCTTTGCACACATCTCATTATAACACTGCTTTGTCCTCTCGAGCTACCCTTTGAAATCTAGAGTTCATCTCTTTTACTTTGACATTTTTCCCCTTTGTTTTGACTTCTTGACTTTCTGGTAAACTACTCCAGAACCTCTTCTGGCGTTTATTTTGGTTTTTCCTTTATCCTGTGTTTGTAATGATCTTTTGTTTTCTTCCTATTGCTGCCACAAGTCTTGCTCACCTGAAGTCCCGCTGCCCATTGTGAGAAGCACTTTCTCTTATCCTAGTCTCACAGCTGATGATGATTTGCAAGACCATGTATCTGTGTTAAGGTAGCTGGAAACCAAAGGCTAAAAAAAAAAAAAATAAGCCAACTTCTAACACTACAGGATCCAAGTAAAATGAAATTGTTAAGGAGACTTATTTAAATCACAAAGGGGATCCACATAGCCTTCCTGGAAACCAGTGTTCATTCTCACCCATGAGGAAATTTTCAAGCTAGATACTCCAGGCCTTGGCTGAGAAGAGAGCTCTGAACTGGGGTTCAGTTTTACAAGCTGCCCCCCTTGTCTGGTCTGAGTCTACTCCTTGTGTCCCCTCATGTTCTCCAATTCTAGTAACATCTTTTCTATTATCTCCACTTCTAGTTCCTTTCCTTTCTAGTAACATGGTTGTTTACTGAATCTGGGAGAGTCATAGCACAGAGTCCACAATGTCCAAAGGACTGCTTCCTCTTCTGACTCGTCTTCTGTTATGACAATCAGAAAGCCTCCGGAATCTTTGGGTTTTTATCAGTTACCAGGTGAACCCCACCCCAGCCGATCTGTATAAAGATCAACTGCACAGTGGGGCTCTGCCAGCCAATTCTGGTAAAGGTCAGAACAGATGGGGCCGACTAGCCAATCCAGTAAATGTCAGCTCCTAAGTGAAGCTTTGGAACTAGGATCAAAGGCCAAACTGAGTTTTTTCAACAAAGTGATTCCACACTATAAAACTATATTATTATATTAAGGATATAATATGCCTATATTAAGGATAATAATCCCTTGCTATCATATGTTGCTGTTGTTGCTGTGTACTATCGAGTTGGAATCGACCCAGAGCTGACCGTCTGATGGGTTTTCAGAGGGAGTTAATCACACAGGAGGAGAGTTCCCATCCTTCTCCTGTGGAGCAGCTGGTGGGATTCAAACCATATGCCTTCAGGATTGCAGCATAGCTTCTTGCCACTAAGCCATCATATTTTCATGATTTTTAAATTTTCCTTTTAACAATGTTTTTCTGGATAGATACTTTATACTTGAATATAAAAAACATTTCAATATCTTAATTAATTTCCCCTGACTTTACCCACTGAAGGATAATAGAGTCTCCTATATTTTCTCCTGGAATTTGAAATATGTATTTATTTAAAAAGTGGAAGGCAATCTAACTTTTTTTGTTCCTGCATTTTCAATTGGCAAGCCAATATTCTCTATGCAGTTGATTAAAATTACCTAATTCCACAACAACAACAACAACAATCCCATTCACATCCATTTGGCCTTTAAGTGTTAATTCTGATTAATGCAATTCATTACAATGACTGATTAAAGTGTATATTGTGGTTTTTGTTCACACTCAAAAAAAAAAATTACCTAATTCCTCACTTTCTTCCTGGTCATTTCATTATGATTGAAGTGAGGGCTTCAGAGTGAGATAGCCTGTGACAGCACATTTTCTAGCTGTGTGACCACATATGCATCAGTCTTGTCCTCTGTAAAATGGAAACAATACTAAGTATTCTGATAATTAAGTGAAGGAAACAAAATTTTTAGAACAGTGTCAGGCACGTCGTAAGTCTTCAATAAATGTTGTTGTTGTTGTTGTCGTCATTGTTGTGTACCATTAGGTCAGAACCAACTCAGTTGACTTTCCAGTGGGTTCTCACATAGATAGAGATCGTCCATCTTTCTGCCTCAAACCACTCGGTGGATTCAAACCCAGTGGCTTTGGGTTAGCAGCACAACTCTACCAGTAAATCTGTTTCTGGGTACTTACTTGGTTTCATCTTTCTATGTGTCCTTGCTCCAGCACCACAGTGCATTAATTACTGAAGACATATATTTTTGTTCTGGTTAAGCAAGTTCTCTTATTTTTCTCGGTTTTTCAAATTTTTCTTGGCTATTTTCATTCATTTATATATGCAAGTGAATTTTAGGAGCTATTTGTCAATAATCACAAAATCCCACGAGGACTATAACTGGATCTGCATTAAATCTACATATTAATTTAAGAAAACATGACATCTTCACTGTGTGAGCATCTCTGTGCAAGAATACAGTGTTTTTCCGTATTCAGCCAAAACTATAGTCCTTCTCCTTTTTTAGCCAAGCTGGGATTATTTGGGGTGGGTTTTTTTGGGGGGGTGTTAGATTTTGGATTTTTTTCTCTTGTGCCTGGTTTTATGTTGTTGTTGTTGTTGAGTATGACTTATAGCGACCTCGTGAACAACACTGTCCAATTCTGTGAAAACACATTTGAGTCTCTTGCTGCAGACACTGTATCAACCCATCTCGTTGTGGGTCTTCCTCTCCTTTGCTGACCCTTTTCTTTCCAAACACGATGTTGTTTTCCAAGGAACAGCCTCTCCCCACATGTCCAAAATATGACAAAAGTTCATCAACTTTGCCTCCAGGGGACATTCTGATTGCACTCTCTCCAATTCATGTCTGTTTGTTCTTTTGGCAGTTCATATTTAGCTCCAATTTATAGTCTTGCATATTTTACTTTTCTATTTTTCTTTTTCATCATTATTTATTTTATCACTGGGAATTATATAAATGTATAAATGAATGATGTCTTAATGTTTACTTTGTATCCAGACTTCATACTGAGCCCCTTTGTTATTTTTTATCATTTTTCCATTGAAGGTTTAGCCATGAACGTGCAGTTCACGTCACTCTCGTCACTAAAACTCTTCAGTCACATAGTTTTCACAATTTCTAAGCCTGATGTACATCCAGTCTTTTATTTCTTCATATTCAACAAACATGTTTCGATTATCCTTGTATGCCAGGCATACATAAAAAAAAAAAACCCCAAAAAATTTTAAAAAAAATTAAAAAACCCACAGACAGAATAAGTGCTTTGTTTTAACGTACGCCTCTGGCTCCATTCTCATTTCGTTTCTTTTTTTTTTTTTTTTATCTATTTGTGCTTTTATTGACTATACTAAAGCTTTTTAAAAAAATTTCTTTATTTTTCATTTCAGTGAACATCTACAGACATTTTGGAATTCTACTCATTCATTGTTGCACCCCTCT
>NW_006399802.1:16661478-16696735 GCF_000299155.1 Elephantulus edwardii | reverse complement strand
GCTGATGGGTTTTCTTGCTGTTCTTTTTCAATTTGTTGTAGATGTTGGGTTAGAGAGTCAATGGTCAATTTTTCCTGCCTTTTGATGTGTTTGCTCATTTCATTTCTTACAGGCACCATGTAATCGACACAACATTAGCTGTAGTTCTCCTGAACTGCCTTTCTCTTGGTTAACTTTCTTCCTTGTACTTTTTCCACTCATCCCCCTGAAAGCTTTCCTTATATCCTCATGATTCACTCACTGTCAAATACAGTCTCCTCTGAGCAGGCTCCCCTGACCCCCTGGAGGATCCTTCTATGCATCACTGATCTCAATGGAGACTTTTTACTTTAGAGTATCACTGTTGTTTTATTGTTCTGTGAGTTCATGAGGAATGGGGTCTTGATCATTTATATGTTACCCGTGACATGATAGAATATATATCATTATAAGTAAATGTCTGTTGATTAACGTATTGAGCTAGAGGACACAGCACAGTCACACTTGTCAGGGTAATGGCTCCTCATATCAGCACGTTGTAGTGTCACAGTGGGACACAAAGAATTTTCTTTCATTTATTTAAATAATTTTTTTTTATTTTATACTGGTTTACTTACAAACTTTGTATACATTGTTTTCACATCATATCTTTCCTATTTCCTTTACTCACCACTCCCTCCACCCATTAAATTGTGTGAACCTATGATTAACCCCCACTCCCCACCCCTGTCCATCCTCACCCCTCTGCTTCTACCCTCCCTCCTCCTTGGATCCTCATTTACGTTCTACAATAATGGTCTATACAGTATTTGTCCTTATGTGACTTAGTTAGTTCACTTAGCAGAATGCTCTCCAGTCCCTTCCAAGTTAGGTAGTGATTTTCAAAATAATTGCTCCTGCGTGCTATGTAGTATTCCATTGTGTGAATGTACCATAATTTCTCAATCCATTCTATTGTGGTTGGGCATTTTGGGCTATTTCTATATTCTTGCTATGGTGACTAATGCTGCTATGAACATTGGTGTACAAGTCACCATTTGTGCCTCTGTTCTTATTTTCTCAGAATATATACCATAATAGATGGAGAAGAGGTTGGGGTTGTTAACAATTACAGCTTGCTCAGCTCCAAAATCAACACTTTTGGCACCAGCAGTCAGGAAATCAAAAGACAAACTGCACTGGGGAAATCTGTTGTCAGGGACTTCTCCAGACTGCTGAAGAGCAACAATGTCAGTCTAGAAACTAAGGCCATGGTCTTCACAAGAGAGCTAGACAATGACTAAGAATGACAGAAAAAGAAGTGATGCCTTTGAATTATGATGCTGGAGAAGAGTCTTGGCTATACCATGGACTGCCAAGAAAATAAATAGGTCTGTCTTCGAGAAGGTAAAACCAAGTTTCTCCTTGGAAACTAGGATTTTGAAGATCCGTCTCACATACTTTGGGCATGAAACCAGAAGGGACCAGTCCTTGGAAAAGGACAGGATGCTTGGGATGGTGGAGGGACAGCAGAGGAGAGGAAGACCTTAGGTGAGATGGATTGATAAAGTAACTGGGACCATGTGGGGTAAATGTGTCAAAGTGAGACTGGCTCAGGACAGAGCAGGCTTCGGAACTATTGTACATAGGATCACTATTAGTCAGAGTTGACTTGATGTCACATGACAACAATGCACCATCATCAATTTATTAAAATTCTTCTTTCTTTTAACATCTGCACAGTAACTCACACATAGTAACAAATCATGACTAAAATCATCTTTTAGTTATTCAGTCTCTAAGAGACAAGGTACTTGGAGTATGCGAATGACTTATGATTATCTGCTAACCTAAATATCAGCAATTTAAATCCAGTGACTCTGGAAGAAAGACCTGACAAACTGCTTCTGTAAACATTACAGGCAGGAAGAAACTCTACAGAGAAAATCTTCTATGTAACATATGAGGGCATCATGATACTTAAGGTACATCCCAATTTTGCTATTACATATAGTGCTACAATAAACACACTTGCATCTACTATTTTGCATGTCAATGTGACTATACCTGTAAGCATTATGTGTATTCCTGAAGGCATTTATTATTTGGCCAAATGGCAACCTAACAAATATGGGATCTAATCAGTAATATGGATTCATTGAAAGATACTGACCAAATAATGTTTATATAAATAGCATTACAGGAAACTTATTTCATATGTAATTAATTAAGCATGACAGGTAATGGAAGAGGAAGGAGTCAAAGGTTTGTACAAGTATAGAGCATAATGGGGTATTTTTCTCACCCAGAAATATTATGTTCTTTCCTGCTCCACACATCAAGGCTTTCAGCTCAGGCTCAAAAATAGTCAAAAACAAAACCCCACAATGAACGAAGAACAGGGAGGTAAAAATTCCCTGGATTTGAATTACTTTAAAGGACCAGATAGTACCACTAGAGATGTTATTGTTTGTTCCATCTATGCTATTTGACTCTTAGTAACTCTCCGTGACAGAGAGTAACTGCCCATAAAATTTCTTAGGATGAAACCTTCATGGGAGCAAATTGCCAGGTTTTTACTCCATGGAACTGCTGGTGGGTTTGACTCACCAGCGTTTTTGTTGACAGTGCAGTGCTGTATCACCAATGCTCTTTTATTGTTGACAGAAATAGAGAATTCTAGAAAAGGGGTTGGTTTATTAGCTAATTGGGACTCAAAACATGTGAGCCAAAAATAAAGAGTATCTCTGCTTTTTTTTTTTTTTTTTTACTTTAAAAAATTGCTTTTAACTTTAAAAAAATTCTGACTCTCTTACCTCAAAAAGGATCTGGGGGAATCAATAAAGTGGAAAGATAATAGTGCATATTCTCTCTCATTCTCCCTATCATGGAAAGATTGGAAGTTGGAATATTCTTCTCACAATGGGTGAAAATGAAATCATTTTCAATAGAAAGTAATTGCTGCAGGCTGTGCTCCCAGAAGCAGTCACCTCGTAAGTGATTCATGCCCTTCACTGCTTCTCTGTCATCCAGTAGTGAGGGCGTGGAAGGAGACCAAGGTTTTCTGTATCTATGGCTCCACAGCATGGGCTCGCCTTGCAGAGGCCCAATTCCTAAGTAACGCCAGGCAGTTGCCAAAGTAGCTCGACTTCATAATTATCTGGGAACTCTTTAAGGGAAGCATTTGTTGGTGGCAGGTTCCTGTAAATTAACCATCCAATTAACCTTTTAAGTAAATAAAAGACAAATATAACAACAGGGCCAAAACAAGGTGTTGGCGGGGCTGATAAACAACCTTTTAAGAAGATAAAGGACTTGTCTCTGGAAGCACAGTAATATCTACATCCCACTCTACCTCTTAGAGAAGAGATGCTAAAATGTATGCTTTTGTATATCTGTACGACAATAAAACTCTAAAGTTAAGGACCTGGTGTATGTATGAGTTTCATATGAGCACAATTAAGTGTTCTAGGATTCCCATTCTTCTCAATGCTATTCATAACTTGTTATGGTCCACACAGTCAACTGTCTTTCCATAGTCAATAAAACACAAGTAAATATCTTTCAAGTATTCTCTGCTTTCAGTCACAATCCATCTTACATTAGCAGCAATAGTTCTCACTTCACCAACTCTTCCGAATCCAGTATGAAGTTCTGGGAGTTCCCTGCCAATACACTGTTTCATCCATTTTAAAATATCTTCATTTAGATTTCACTTGCCGGTGGTATTAATGGTACTCGATAATTTTCATACTCTGTTGGATTGCCTTTTTTGGAATGGGCACAAATATGGATCTCTTTCAATGTATTTATTAGCTGGGTAGTGGTTGTTTTAATGTCGCCTGCAACTCCTAGTGACCCTATGTACAACAGTCCAAAACCCTGCTCTATCCTGTGCCAACCTCACTGCCTCTGACACACCCATCCCGATTACCCCAGTCATGAATCAATCCATCTCATAGAGGGTCTTCTTCTCCTGTGCTGTCCCTCCACCCTCCCAAACATGAATTCCCTCTCCAAGGACTGGTCCCTCCTTGAAACATGTCCAAAGTATGTCAGACAAAACTTCAGAATCCTTGCCTCCAAGGAGCAGCCTGGCTTCACCCTCTCCAAGACAAACCTGTTTGTTTTCTTAGCAGTCCATGGGATATTAAATAATCTTCTCCAACACCACAATTCAAAGGCATCAATTCTCCTTCTGTCCTCCCTAGTCATTGTCCAGCTCTTTGACACACAGCAAGTGATTGCAAAGACCATGGCCTGTATCAGGCACACCTTAATCTCCAGAATGACACCATTGCTCTTCAGTACTTTGAAGAGGTCCCTAATAGCAGACTTTCCCATCACAATACATCTTTTGATTTCCTGGGTGCTGGTGACAAGAGTGTTAACTTTGGAGCTGTCTTTAAAATTTCTTGGCATAGACTAGTTTCTGAGACCTGAATTTTTGTTAATGTCTTTAGTGCAGCATGAATGCCTATCTTTTTTAAATTTTTTTATACTAGTTTACATACGAAGTTCATAAACTTCATATTCAAGGTCCAGTATGAAAAACAATGAGTGTCTTTCTTCATTACAGTTGGTTCTTGATCATATACTACTTCCTGAAATGTTCAATGTTGACCAATTCATTTTGATACAGTAACTCTGTGTATTCCTTCCTTTTCTTTTGTTGCTTCCTATTGTTATTATGTATTCCAGCACTGCATTTTCCAATTACCAGTCCTTCTTTGTTTCCAGTTTTTAATTCTAGTCACCAACTAGTATTACTATTTGCTCATGCATGGCTCAATTCACTTTGAACTGCAAAAACTGGTATAAGTACTCAATTACTTCAGCTTTGGCTTTGGTGGCTTGTGTGTATATATGAATAGTCATTGTATCAATAGGTCTTTTTTGTATGGATACGGGCAGTATTCTATTACACATAGAATGGTATTTCAGGATAGATCTTGAAATGTTCTTTTTCTAATGTCAATGCAACACCATCCCTCTTCAATTTGTCACTCTTGCCTTAATAGATCACATGCACAGACCAAGAAGCAGTTGTCCAAACAGAACAAGGGAACTGCGTAGTTTACAATCAGGAAATGTGTTCATCAGCATTGTATCCTTTCTCTGTACATATTAAATGTGTATTCTGTGCAAATAATTTAAAAAGCTATCCTATATGAAGAAGAATGTCATCAAGATTGGAGGAAGACTTATTAACAATCAGTGTTATGCAGATGACATGACCTTACTTGCTGAAAGAGAAGAATTGAAACAGTTACCAAAGAAGATCAAAGACTATACTTTTCAATATGAACTACATCTCAACCTCAAGAGTGCAACAATCCTCACCACTGGATCAACAAACAACATCATGAAAGATGGAGAAAAGATTGAAATTGTCAATAATTTCACTTTACTTAACTCTACAAATGACACCCATGGTAACAGTATTTAAGACATCAAGACAATATACATTGGGGAAATCTGCTGTTCAGGACCTTTTTAAAACGCTAAAGACATGATCTATACCATGGCATATTAGATTGCTTCCTATGCATCTGAAAGTCAGACAATCAATAAGGAAGACTAAAGAAGAATTGAGTCCTTTGAATTAAGGTGTTGGTGAAGAACAGATAGGTCTATCTCAGTGCAACCAGTGGGTTCTTTAGAGGCAATGATGATGAAACTTTGTCTCTCATATTTTGGGCATTTTATCAAAAGGGGCCATTCCTTGGAAAAAGACATTATGGTACGAAAGTTGGAGGGGCAGAGAAAGAGAGGAAGGTCCTCAATGAGATAGATTGATACAGTGACTGTAATGATGGACTTAAGCATGGTACAGATCTGAAGATGGCACAAGATAAGGCAAGACTGTTTTTAGAGCTGAGTAGTAGCAGACTCAATGGCACTTAACAACAAGGAAAGGACTTACTATTTTGCTCACTGTTGTAACCCATTGGCTGTAATAATCAGCCAAATATAGACAAATAGTGCTTGAAACAATGCATACACTCACTGTGAATGAACATACCCATTTTCTGCGAGTGCTCTTGCCTATATTTTGTCATGACATAAATCATATCCACAAATAGATACCAATTTTTGTTTTGTTTTTCAACTCTAAAATGACATTAAATCACTTTACAAATGGTTCCAAATGAGCCCTGTACATTTTGCCAGCTCCTTCTCTTTTCCAGGTCTTGAAACAGTAGTGTTCCCTCAAGCCTTGTCGTTGGCTTACTCACATTCTCTCTCAGGGAAATCTCATCCATAGCTTCAAATTCCATCCACACAGACCAATGATTCCAAGAACTCTCCAGTCTAGCTCTCCCTCCTACCTTCTAGACCTGAGTATCTACCTAGACTCTCAAAATTTCCATTCAGATGTCTTGGAGGTATCTTCAACTTAAGTATCACCAGCTGAATCTCCCATATCAACCCTTTAAAATGCATTATTTCATGCACACCCATGTTTATCGCGGCTCTGTTCGCAATAGCAAGGAGTTGGAAACAACCCAGATGCCCATCAACAAATGAACGGATAGAGAAGCTGTGGTATATTCACACAATGGAATACTATGCTGCATTGAAAAACAAGGAACTCATGCATCATCATCATCATCATAATTATTATTCAAAATGGGTGAGCCTGGAGGACATTATGTTGACTGAAATATCTCAGTCACAAAAGGTCAAATATTGCATGGTGCCACTGCTGCAAAATGGGACTGATATCGGGGTTGGGTGAGGTAAGACTGAGAAAAACTGGATAAATTGTGTATACTGCACTGAAACAGATGAAGGAGTGAATAATTTAAAAGTGATGTATGATAGGGTATTATGGTTATCACAAGAGTCCACAATTAAAGTTGCATAGTGGAATGTCCTTGGGGCCATGGGAGGGGTGTGGGGGGATTGTGTACCAGGGAAGGAGTGTTTCTTTTACTTTTAAAAGAGAGGGGCGAACTGGCGGCAGGGGGAGGGCTGGGCAGGGAGAGAAGTGCAGCAATGAATGAATGGAAATCCAAAATATCTGTAAATGTTCATTAAAATTATTAGAAAAAATAAAATGCATTATTTCTCATTCATTCTGGTTTTGTCTGTTTATAAAAATGAATAAAAAAATGAAAAATATTTTAATGGCTACTGTTTATTGGATAAATAAGCATTTTTTATTCAATAATAAACTGCTTTCTAGTCCCAAACTTCCCAATAAATACGTCATGATCTGCCTTGACTGAGTTAGAGGTTGTGCCTATTTGAAATATCAACCTTCTCAGCTCAAGGTGGCTCTGATCACCAGGACAAAGGGCTCTTAGACTTGAGCATCCTCATTTGTTTATCCCAGTGTTTCACCTGTACCATTAAGAGGATACAGAAGAGCCTATCTTGTCTTCAGTATCCAAATGTCCAGAGTTCCTCCTTACAATGCATGAACACCATAGTCAACCTTCATCTCAGTAGCCCTCGTCTATAAGAAGATCCTAAATGAAAAGTTAATCACAAGATAACAATTAAGGCCCTTCATTAAATTCCCTTAGTGTTTAGAAAATTTGGTAATTTTGTTGTAGAATCAGAACCTAGAATTTGGAGAAAAACCTAACTTTTCCTGAAACCTCAGATGTCAGGACCTGAGGTTAAGTTACTTACATCAGATTAATACCAAGTGTTTACAGTAGAATCAGTATCGAAGCTGGAAAGAAGCTCTCAATCCAGTGCTTTTCTGTTCCTTTAACGGAAGTTTACAGAGACTTCGGATTTTCATTCATTCAATGTTGCACACTTTCCTCTTTGTCCACCCCTCCCCGCAATTCGCTCTTCTCTTTGAAAAGTAAAATTCTTTCATTGTTATACAATCCACCCCCCTCAGCCCAGTACACTCCACTACACAGCTTTCATTCTGGTCTCTTGTCATGACACTAATACCTCATCATATATTCCTCCTAAGCAGTTTCCCCCCTCATCTGTTTCAATGCACTATACATTATTTATTCCCTCTTAGTTTCCCCCCAACTCAGATGTCAGACTCACTTTACAACAAGTGGTACTATTCAGTATTTGTCCTTTTGTGAGTGAGATATTTAACTCAGCATAATGTCACCTATTTTGTGTAATATTTCATAAGTTCCTTGTTTTTCAATGCAGCATAGTATTCTATTTTGTGAATATACCAAAGCTTCTCTAACCTTTAGTTTGTTGATGGGCAACTGGGTTGTTTCCAGCTCTTTTATTGTGAACAAAGCTGCAATAAGCATGGGTGAGCATTCATCTGCTTGGGTAGCAGTTATGGTTTCAGTAGTGGAATTGCTGGGTCAAATGGTATTTCTATTTGCAACTTTTTGAGAAAGCGCCATACTGTCTTCCATGGTGGTTGCACCATTTTACACTCAACACCAACAATGAATAGGGTTCCAGTTTCTCCACAACCTCGTCAGCATTTGTTGTTTGCTGTTCTGTTAAATTTTGTTTTTCTTATTGGGGTGAAGTGATATAGTTGTTTTGATTTGCATCTCTCTTAGAGTTAGGGATTTTGAACATTTCTTCATGTGTTTGTTTGCCATCTGAATGTCTTCTTTGATGAAGTGTCTGTTTATATCCTGTGCCCATTTTTCAATTAGGTTGTTTATCTTTATCTTGTGGTGCTCAAATGTTTTATAAATTCTAGAGATAAGTCCTTTATCAGACATGTCATTACCAATTTATTTTTTCCCCAGCCTATGGCTTCCCTTTTTACCCTGTTGGAGAAGTTTTTGGATGTACAAAGGGATTTGATTTTTAGAAGGTCCCATTCATCTATTTTATCCTCTCCTCGTTGTAGGTTTTTCAGAATGTTTGGAAGACTGTTCATGTTATGGATTAGGGCTTCTAGAGTTCTTCCAAGTCTTTCTCTAATGAAGTTTATAGTCCTTGGTTTTAGTCTTAGGTCCTCGATCCACTTTGAGTTGGTTGCTTTTTTTGTTCTTGACATTTCACCTTTATGACTTACTAGACTCTTCCTTGAAAAATGAACTTTATTTAAAAAGAGTGGCCTACAGGACTGTTGATTAACAACACTGCATAAACGAAATATATTTCAGCTCTTTCATTCATGAACTTTGTTCTTGGCTATTAGATTTCCATATTATTGAATCTGAGAATTAATTTTAAAATGTTAATTATTAAAAATTAAATTCCTGAGTTAGCTTAACCTTGAATTTGAAAATAAATGTTTTAATTTTAACCCCAATGGTATATTTTTATTTGATAGGACAATGCATTTTTGCTTCAGCTCTAATTCAAAAGTGGGAACAGTCATTTTGAAATAGTTTATTTTATGTTTAAAAATATAAGTGGAGATATAGAAATTAAAAAATTACATAAGTGAAAAGAAAGCACCATTTGAACCGGGACCACACATTGGTATCAAAGTCTGGGGTGGAAAGTTCAGGCACAAAGCTAGGGATAAATATTGGCCTGAGGAGAACATTTCTCAACCTCTGACAACTGGGGCTTTTACAAGTACATTTTAGAAGTCAGGCCAAGAAATATTCAGGGCCAACACGATTTACTTAGAGATAGTGAACTTTTCAACGTTTTAATTTAAATCAGCTTAGAAGAAAGAAACACTCATAACAAAGGCCTCAATTTTCACATAAAGTTGAATTTAGAAAATTACTGACAAATAAGGTAACAGAGTGTTTAGCAAAAACTTATATTGAGTCAGAATGCATAAGTTAGTAGACTATCTTCCTCTTTTTCCATATCACTACTTTGTATGTCCCTATACTTCATTTTCTCTCTTTTTATCTCATTCACTGCCTCCAAAAAATTCTATTGGCTTTGTTCTCTCCAGTGCATCTGTATCTATTTCCATGACTTTGCACAAGGCCAACTGCCTTAAATATAATAAATTTGTACTTCAGACCTAATGGAAACATGAGCTTTTCTGTTGAAGGTTTAAGCTGCTCAACTTGAAAGCTGCCCCAAACAAACACCTTTTTTAGGACAGGTTCCTGCAGGGCAAGTGAGTTTAGCCAGAGATCACATAGCCTACAAAAGCCATTGCCCACCTTTTTGGAATTGCAAAGGTTTTGCAAACCTTTTCAAAGGGAGGAAGACTTATTTATGGCCTTCCACCATAGGGTCTGCTATGGGTCATTTCTGACTCGACAGTACACAATAACAATAAGTGCTATCTTTGTATAATGACTCACCTGCCTTTTTGGTTTGTACTTTTCTCTTTTCAAGCAGCCCAGTCTTTCCAACTCTCTCTGCTGCTTTTTCAGATGGTTTTTTGGTACCCAGACTATTCCGGGCATGAAGAAATATGATTCTGTAGCTGCACCCTACCCTGCCTTGAGTTAGACAGATTGTGGACCATTTGTTAGGCTCATAGGCAACTACCTCCTGACCCAACTGAAGCCAGCTTGACTGAAGGAGAGGGGTGAGCTCTACCGCTGGGCCAAGGTAAGAATCAAACAGGCTATCTTGGAAGGGTCACATGAGTACTGGGAGAAGGTCAGGAATACAAAAGCCTTGAACTAAATCCCTATTGGTGCTATTGTTAGGTGCCACCAAGTCAAATATGACTCATAACAACCCTATGAATAACAGATTAGAAACCTGGCTCAAGCCCTCATTTTATCCTCCTACTGATCCCACTATTACCTGCCATACTTTCCAAGTCCCCCCACGACAATTCTTGTCAACTTCCTCTTCAGAAATGGAGTCTTTCTTCTACTGTCTTGTCTACTTTCTTCCCTGTCTTGTCACAGGGATCTAATCAGATGTTATCACCATCTCAAATGAAGGGCAAGTTGTCCTCGGAACCCTGAATAATAGACAACCAACCATCCCATCAGGAGTCAGTCTTTAAGCAAAGACTGTTTATCCATCTTGACTCCCCATGACTTCAACTTTCTTTCTTTCTCAGCATATTGCCAAGGTCCCGACACAACTGGTGGTCAAATATTAGCCAAATGACTTTCTAGATGCACACATAAGGGGTGATCTGTCTCATTCTTCACAGCCCATTGGTTATGCTTCTTGTAATTATTTCTTTCTCAAAAAAAGAAAGGTTTTTAATGGAGCAGCTTGGATTATGTTGACCTTCCTGACAATTGCTAAAAATCTGCTCCCCCATTGTCATAATTAAAACTTAGACCCATAAACTAATTTTCTCCTTGGAAGGAGGAGTTTTCCTATATTCTTGCCAGCCTAGAGTTACAAGATTTAGCAAATAAAAATCCAATGCCTGTTGATATTCTAATTTCAAATAAACAATACATATTTTATTAGTATATCTCATACAATATCTGTGATATACTACATCATTAATTACACTTGCATATTTTAATGAAAACTAGTCATATTTATATTAAACAAATATTTGTGGTTTTTAAAAAATTCAGTTTAAGTAACCATCCTACATTTTATCTACTAATTAGAATTTAATGCCAGCCAATGAGTAGGATTCAGATAATGTGTTGTTAGGTGTCACTGAGTTGATTCTAATTCATAGTGACACTACATAGAGCAGAACAAAACATACCTGATCCTGCACTATCCGCAGCTATGTTTGAGCCTATTATTGTAACTGCTGCATCAATTAATCTCTCGAAGGTCTTCCCCTTTTTTTACCAATCCTCTACATTACCAAAATTGATATACTTCTCAGGGAATTGCCCCTACCGTTCATGTGTCCAAAACATGTAAAATAAAGGCTTGCCCTTTGGAGAAGCATTCTCATTGATCTTCTTCCATGACAGATGTTTGTTTGTTTTTTGTTAATTCATGTCTTTTTTTAACTCATAATTCCTTGTCCTCTGGTTTGTTGAAGCAATGGGTCAGACATCACTTGCCACAGTAGTGTCAGTCAAAGTGGCTGCCCATAAAAAAAACCCCAAAAAACCCCTCCAGCACTGCATTCATCTGAAGGACACTCCTGATGAAGGCGACTAATTTTGCCATTCTCATACACCTTATAGTATTTCAGAACAGCCAGCTTAACCTTCTTTCTCTTATGCTTGTTCTTCTTGGGAATGGTGTAAAACTTCTTCCTTTTCTTAGCATCACCATAAACTCTCAAAACAAGGTAAAAAGTGGACTCCTTTTGGATGTTGTAGTCAGACAGGATCCACCCACCTTCCAGTTGTTTTCCAGCAAAGGTGAGTCTTTGCTGATCAGGAGGAATGCCTTCCTTATCCTGGATCTTGGCCTTGACATTCTCAATTGTGTCCAAGGGTTCAACCTTGTGAGTGACGGAGTTCCCCATGAGGGTTTTTAGAAAAATGTGCATCTTGGTTATGGTCCCACCGTGGACAGTGGATCAGAAATGAAGAGCACTGCGCTGGCCCACATGGCCCTCACCACAGATCCTGCCCATTAGGCAGCCACACTGAGTGGCAGATGTTTTTGGTTTTGTGGTAGTCTTTGGCATAATCAGTATTCCTAGTTAACTCAAAGGAATCAATTCTTATTTGATAATCTTCATTACTTGTTCAGCTTTTGCATACACATTGTTGTTGTAGTTAGGTGTTGTTGAGTCACGTGTAATTCAAAGACCCTATAGACAACAAATCTGAATCCTATCCTATCCTCTACCACCTTCATTATTTTTTTTACATACTTGAGCCCATTGCTGCAGTCACTGTGTCAATCTATCTCATTCGAGGGTCTTCCTCTCTTTGGCTGATTATCCACTTTTACAATCATGATGTCCCTCTCCAAGGAACAGCCTCTCCTAACAATATGTCCAAAGAAAGTGAGATGAAGATTTATTGTCTTTATCTCTAAGAAGCATCTTGTTGCACTTTCCCAAAGACATATCTATTTGTTCTTTTGGCTGTCCATGGGATATTCAGTAATCTTCTTCAATACCAGAGCTCAAAAGCATCAATTCTCTTGCAGTGTCCTGTAATTATTCAAGTTTATCTTTCACCTATTGAAAATATTCAATCATTGTTCTTTTAAATTCTGTGTCAGAAAGTTTCATCAGACATTTTGGCTCCAGGAAATCCATTGATACAGTGTCACTTTTTGGGGGTGACATCTTTCTTTGTTCTTGTGTAGAGGGTGAGGTAGCCAGCCTGCTTCCTATGTGACATTGCTACAGTAGTTTTTCATGTTCTTGTTCTGATGTCACCACTCCAGAAGAGGGTGGAACAGCTACTCTACCTGGGTTTCTCTCAGTTCAATAGAGAAAAGGCCTCTGGAAGCAGCCTCCTCGTTCAGACAACTGCTGCAGCTATGGTAGCCCAAGGTGCTCTGGGCTAAAGACCCAGATGGACTAGATGTGAGGAGATGCAAGGCAGAGCACAGAGACCTGATTTGAAGACCAGGAATCCTTGGTTTTCCCTTCAATAACGAGCTCCAGCTGTATCACTGCTTTCTGATTGAACCAAGGGGGTTCCACGTGATTCAGCCAAATAGCAGTGACCCCCTACAAAGTACCTCACTCATGTTCCAGCATCACTCCTATGTGTGTCCTCCTGCCATCCTTAGTCATTGTCCAGATTTCAGATGCCTAGCAAATGATTGGAAAAATCATGGCCTGCATCAGATTTCCTTTAGTCTTCAAACTGATCTCACTGTTCCTCAGTAATTTGGAGAGACCCTTGACTGAAGACTTCCCAGTGTAATATCTCTCCTGATCTCCTGATTGCTGGTACCAAAGGCGTTGATTGTGGATTCAAGTAAGATGAAATCCTTGGGTCAGGTGTACCTTAGTCTTTAAACGGATATCTTTGTTCATTAGCACTTTCCCGAGGTCCTTGGCACCACATTTGCTCAATGCAATATATCTTTTAATATCTTGATTCTTGATTCCATGAACATTGATTATGGATCCGAGTAAAGTGAAAACTTCAGTCTTCTCTCAGTTTATCAGTATGTTACTATTCAGGCAATTTCACTCAGACTCAAATTCACTGCTGGCAAGATGGTTCTAACTTGCAGTGACCTTCCATGAGGTTTCCAAGACTGTAAATCTTAATGAAAGGAGACTGTCATATTTCTCTCAAGGAGTAGTTGGTATTCAGACTTTTTTATTAGAAGTACAACATCCTATGGACAAGGTCACCAGGGCTTCATGCAGACTATAGAAAATTGATACAGAATTCACTTCCTATGAAGATTGAATGGCCAAAAGAAATCACATAAGTTTGAATCATACATTTTTTATTTTCAATAATATTTATATATACATATATATATATATATATATACAGTATAAAGGCACAGAGTTCTCACAAGCAGGAATAACATAATAAAAACCTTTATTTTTCTGTACTTTTGTACAATTTATATGATTTTTACCCCTAGAATTACATCATGGAACAGTTGGAGCTCATTTAAAATCTTACTTCTGTCTTGGCTGACAGAAGAATCGCTCACATAGGAAAATATTCAGACAGTTCTTCAGTGATTTCCCAGCTGCAGATGCTAAATTGTTTCAGTCATTCCAGTTAACCTGGCAGAAAAATTCAAGCCTTACTGCATATTCAAAACACTTAAAAATCACATGGGCACCATAGATGTGGTAAAAGAGAAATAAAGTTGGTTAAAATGGGCATTCTGTGGCCTATTATTCCAAAGAATATTGGCACTGCGGAAAAATTGTGTGTAGTGATGTCATCATAGAGAAACTTCCAGACTACTGTGCCAGGCAACAGTCAAGGAGCAGAAGAGAAGTGGTGAACAAGGCATTCTGTGCTCTAAGGGTTAGACTGAGTGAGAACTCTTGTCCTGGTGGTGACTAGAGCACAGCAAATGACCTAGCCTTTGGTTCTCTCTTGGCCTTATCAGATCTCAAATAGGGTCTAGGCGCTTTTCTGGTTTCTACTCCTGTGGTAAGCACACCTGAATTGGGTCCAGGGGGGAATAATTAAGAGATAACATTCCCCTATACTAAACAAGTATTTTTTTCCTTCTCTCCTTCATTGTTGTCAAGTAGGAACTGACTCAAAGCTGACTCTCCGCGGGGTTTCATAAGCTGTAAACAGCATTGGAAGAGACGATCTTTCTTCTATTGAGCCTCTGGAGAATTTGAACCACCAGAAAGTTGCAATATCTGTGTTAATTAGCAGTGCAACTTTCTAGAAACTCCACTACCATGGCTCCATGGTGGTATTAACAGGTGTTTCTTATATGCATACAGATATTATCCTGTCACTCATAACATTATATTTCAAGATAGATCTGGAAATGGTCTTTTTAATTATGAATGTGACCCCGTTTTTCCTCACCTTTTAATTTTTGGAACAGTAGAGTATATGACTTTCTGATTAAAAATGTCCCAAGCCAATCCATCTCACCTTACCAAGTCATTTGTGACTCATAGCGACCCTATCTACAACAGCTCTGAACCCTGCTCTATATTGAGGCAATTTTGTTATCTCCAACACACCTACCCCCATTTCCCTCAGTCACTGAGCCAACCCATCTTATCCAGCGTCTTCCTCTCTTGTGTTGTTCCTCCACACTTCCAAGCATGATGTCTTTATCCAAGGACTGGTCCCTCCTGGCACTATGCCCAAAGTATGTGAGGCAGAGCTTCAAAATCCTTGCTTCCAAGGAGCAGTTCAGTTTCAACTCTCTCTAGAACAGACTTGTTTGTTCTCCTAGCAGTCCATGGAATGCTCAATACTCTTCTCCAGACCTAATATTTATACTTAACAATGTCCAATTTTCCTACATTTATGCTTCTCACATTCCCATTCCAATCACTAGTGTCCGCTCTTTAACAATTCACTATTACCACACACAAGCAAAATCATGTTGAAGATTATTTTAAATGGCTGGAACAGTACATTGACAGAGAACTACCAGAAATGCAAGCTGGGTTAAGAAGAGCTTATGGCACATCACTGCAAATGTCATACAGATCTTGGCTGAAAGCAGAAAGTACCAGAGGAATGTCTATGTTTCATTGACTATGCAAAGGTATTTGACTTTGTGGATCACAACAAATTGTGACTAACCTTGAGAAGAATGGGAATCTCAGAACACCTGATTGTTCTCATATGAATCCTATACTTAGACAAGGAGAGCAGAGCGAGGGAATACTGCATGGTTCAAAACCAGGAAGGGAGTGCATCAGAGATGTGTCCTGTCTCCATACCTTTTCAATCTATATGCAAAACAGATCATTCAGGAGGCTGGGCTTTATGAAGAGGAATGTGGCATTAGGATTGGAAGAAGACTCATCAACAACCTGTGTTATACAGATGACACAGTCTTGCTTGCTGATACTGAGGGCCTGAAACATTTGTTGCAGAGGGTGAAAGACTGTAGTCTGCAATCCGAATTGAAGGTCAATGTCAAGAAAACAAAGATTCTCACCACTGGGTCAATCGGCAGCATCATAGAGAAGAGACTGGAGTTGTTAACAGATTTCAGCTTGCTTTGTTCCTCAGTCAACACTCTTGGCATCAGCAGTCCGGAAATTAAAAGACGAATTGCATTAGGAATGCTGTCAGGGACATCTCCAGAGTACTAAAGAGCAATGATGTCAGTCTAGACTAAAGTGCACCTGATTCAGGCCATGGTCTTTACAATTACCTGTTATGTATCAGGGAGCTGGACAATGACCAAAGATGACAGAAGAATGATGCTGCAGAAAAGTATTGAACATACCATGAACAGCTCAGAGAACAAACAGTTCTGTCCTGGAGAGGGTGAAGACAGGCTGTTCCTTGGAGGCAAGGATTTGAAGCTTCATCTGACATACTTTGGGTATGTTGCTAGAAGGTACCAGTCTTTGGATAAACACATTATACTTCAAAGGAAGGAGGAAAAGCACAGGAGAGGGAGCCCCTAGATGAGATGGATTGACACAGTACCTGGGATAATAAAGGTAGGTATATTAGAGAGAGTGAAATTGGCCCAGGATAGAGCAGGATTCAGAGCTAATGCACATAGGGTTTATGAGTCATGGCTGACATGACGGGAGAGGATAGCAACAATAACCAGATCTCTATACACTAATATGTTAAAACTTTGAATTTTAGGGTAACAAATTTAGTACTCTATTTAACTTCTAATACTTTCTCTCCACCAATTAAGAACACAAGGGATATTAGAGTCTCCACCTCAACTCAAATTTTCATGTTCACCAAAAAACCTTATTGTTATAAGGACAATATCCTATGAGGTGTATATATAAGGAGAAAACTACTACAACCACCATAAGCAAGCACTGAGGAATTACTTCTTTATCTGAGGGTAGAAATCATAAGGCTTTTCTAAAGGAGATAATAATTTGATCAAACTGAAAAGGATATGACAAGCATGGTTTAAAGAATGAGGATTTTTAAAGAAAAAACCAACAAAGGTACCAACAAAAACAAGTGTTAGGCTGGGCTACATTTAGAGATAGTAACAGGCTGATTGTATGGGCTGATTTTCTAGCACTGCTTGCCATAGTTAGCCTCCAACTCTGGCACCAACACTGTTCTTAAGCAGAGAAAAGTAAATGAACCTGAGGGGAATAATTTAATGTCAAGTCACTTTTTATTGTGTTGTCGATGTGTACCATCAAATCAGATCTGACTGGCACAGGGGGAGATTGCGGAGAATCTGTTGGATTTGAACCACATGCCTTCCAGACTGCAGTGCAGTTTCCTGCCACTAGGCCAAGTCACTTGTGACTTGACTAATGTCAAGTCACTTTTGTTTTTTATGTCTCTTTTTTTTTTCTTTTTGTGTCTCTTTCTTTTGACTATGTTCTGCCCCTTTAACTACTTCATTCCAAAATTTAATTCCCTAAAAAAAAGGATGGTGAGATTTTTGTCTTATATATATGGGCACAATATTAGGAGGGCCTGTCTTTGGAGGAGGACAGTATTGGAAAATTAGATGGGTCAGCAATGGAGAGAAAAATCCTCAAAGAGAAGGATTGATATAATGATTGAAACAATGGATTTAAATACTGAGGAGATTATAAGTCTGGCAAAATATGTAACATCGGCTTGATAGCACCTAACAATAACATTCACTCTTTGATTTCTAAGTCCAGGTCTAAGTTTTTGGAAAGATTTTCCTTGGGTACCAAGACCTCATATTGCTCATGCATCTTTTCAAACTGGATGTTTTGCCTAGTTCTGGCCTAGGAATGACCTTCTCCCTATATTTTCAGCTCACTTTTTAGAGTCTTTTAAATTTGCTATGGTTTGCTGAAGCTGTTAACTGAACATACGTAAGTGAAACAATCCTTTTAGCTGGACCTTTTTGGCACAAACACAAATTCTTTGATTCTTAACTTTCTCATCTGAAAAGGAAGCCTAAAGGTTGATGTAAAGATCAGAATTAATATAAATAAAATATCCTAGAAACCTAAACGTATGCAACATATGGCAGTTATTACTATTTTTCTTCTTTTTTAAGATAGTCTTGATCAGTGGAAAAAGAATAGGCCTAGAGTTTGATTTATTGCATTATTTAAATTCAGGAAAATTATGTATTATGGCTAGATCTTTTCAGCTTATCTATGCAATCTGTATGCTGAACAAAATAATCCAAGAAACTGAATTATATGAAGAAGAATGTGGCATTGGTACTGAAAAAAAGACTTGTCAACAACTTGCAACATGCAGAGGATACCACTTTGCTTGCAGAAAACAAACATTTGAAGGTAAGTGCTCCAAACACTTCCTATTGAGGCTTAAAGACGATAGCCTTCAGGATTAATTACACTTCAACTTAAAGAACACAAACATAAATGGGCCAGTAGGCAACATAATGATAAAAAGCTAAAATCTTCAATGAGTGCCCATGGAAGCAGTTGTTGTTGTTGATTGCCATCGAGTTGAGGTTGATTCATAGAAACTTTATGAACAAAAGACCTAATGCCTTTCCATAGCTATTGTTGGTTCTCCAAGTTCATAGTTTCCAGAGGCATGTAGTTTAAGAAGTGGATGCCACTCCTGCTTCCCAAACTGTTTTACAACTGGGAACTCCACCAAACACTGTCCACAACAGGAAACCATTATGGTATTTGATATCCCCATGGCAGAAGGTTCAGCATCACAGCAAACTCAGGTTACCTCATACAGCACGTTGACAAAGAGTGATGTGCAAAGTGGAAGATTGTTTCTTCAGATATAACAGCATGAGTCTCATTTAGTAGTGGTTAAGTGTTGTTGAGTCAAATATGACTCAGAGTAAGCTTTGCACAAAAGACCTGAACTCTGTTCTATAATTAACATCATTTCTGTACATTTATAGGAGAGTTTGTAGAGTTTGAGGCATCTAGTTTAGGAAGTAGATGCTACTCCTGCTTCTTAACATGAATCGATCTGGAAGCTCATCCAAACACTGTATATAATGGGTAGCCATTATGATATTTGACACAACTATGGAATAGTGTTCAGCATCACAGCAACTCCAAGTTGTTCAGTACAGTAAATAGACAAATGATTGCTGTGACTTTAAAAGGATATTCTTCTAAAATTAGTAGCTTGGCCTGAGGGCCAGTAATTAAGAAATCAAATGATGTATTACAACAAGCAAATCTGCGGCAAAAGGCCTCTTTAAAATGTTAAAAAGCAAGGATGTCACTTCAAAGACTGCAGTGTGTGTGACCCAAGCCATGACATTTTCAATAACCTCAGATGCTTGTGAAAGTTAGACAATGGAAAGGAAGAGTGAAAAAGGATTGATGCCCTTTAATTGTAGAACTGATAAAGGATATTGAATATACTGTGAACTACAAAATGAACGAACAAGTCTGTCTTGGAAGATGTGTGTCCATAATGTTCCTCAGAAGCAAGGATGCAAGACTGTGGTTTGCTGCTTTGCCCTGTGATCAGGAAAAACCAATCATAAGAAAATTATGTCATATTTGGTAGAGAGTAAGAGAAAACCAATAACATTCTATGACAGGTTTGGAAGTAGGACTGGCATCCATTTTCTAAACAACTTGCCTCTGGAAACTCTATGAACTTTGATAAATGTTGATAGTCGTAGAGGGGCTTCAGGCCTTTTGTTCACAGGGTCACAATGAGTCATGCCCAACTCGAAGGCAGTTAACAACAACAACAAGACAAAATGAAGGAAACCCTCAATGAAATATATGAACATAATAGCCAAAACAAGGAATTCAAATATACTTACACTATAATGGCACAGAACCAGGCAATATTTCATTCTGTTATATATAAAATTATTAGATGGAACTGATTTGAAGATCACAATACTGAAGCCCGTATTCTCCTGCAATTCAGCGTTCTTTTTATTATGGATCTAGCTCTAACTTTGGACACTAAATGTAAGACTTTTAGGCATGTTGCCAAGAGGGACAAGTCCTTAGAGAAGGACACAATGTTTAAAAGGGTAGAGAGTGTAAGAGAGGAAGACCCTGAAGGAGATGGACTGACACAGTAACTGGGGTAATGGTGTTAGGTATGTCAGAGACAGTGAAATTGGCTCCAGATAGGATTCAGAACCCTCCCGAGAGGGTTCAGAGCGACTATGCATAGGGTCTCAGGTGACTCAAAGACCTATAACAACAACTAGTCAAGCACCCCTGTCAAAAACCTAGGTGTCCAGTAACTGACCCTTATATTCTTTTACTTTCTCCTGCATTCCATCTGCCAGCTATCCTAGTACTTCCTGGCTTTAGGTTTAAGTTGATTAGATGACTTACCTGGGTCAATGGTTAGTATGCTTTTCTGTGAGTACCATCCATCACTGCCTCCTGCTAAACAAAGTCTATGCCCTCAAGGGCTATCTTCCTCCAATATAACCCAATAGGCACCCTAATTTCACATCTTGACCATACACTGATTTCATCAGTTTCTACTTATCAGAGAGGTATCAGGAATGGACGAAGCTAGTCTCAGAAAACATACCAAGGTGTTGGTATGGGTGTCTATTAGCTCATATGTGCTAAGCATAAAATAGCATTCCATTCCTTTGCAACAATTAGAAAATCTGCTGTTAGTGTTATCTAGCATCACAAGAACATGGAAACAGCCCAAATGCCCAAGTGCAATAGAACAGATTGAGAATTTATGTTACATTCACACCATGTAATACTATGTAGCACACAGGAGCAATGATTTTGTAAATTACTACCTAACTTGGAAGAGACTGGAGAAAGAACTCAGTCACATAAGGAAAAATATTGGATAAGACCATTATTGCAGAACAAGTATGAGGATCTGGGGAGGGGAGAAGAGGGGTGATAATGGGCAGGGGGTGGGGGTGTTAATCATAAGGTTGCCCAATTTGATGGGGGGAGGGGAGTGAAGGAAATAGGAAAGATCTGGTGTGAAAAACAATGTATATGCACTTTATAAAAAAAGCAGTATAAAATAAAATGTTTTTTGAAAAAAGAAAATCTGCTGTTGTTTCAGGTGGATACAACCTGTAAGAGGTTAAACTCTAGCTATCCTCTCCAAATACATAAATCTTTATCCTACTTCTTGGTATGCATGTTGTTGTTATTGTTGTCTTTGAGTCAGAACTGACCTGTAGCTGACCCTCCAGCAGGTTTTCAGAGGCAGTTAAACAGCACAGGAGGAGATTGTCCATCCTTCTCCCATGGAGCAGCTGGTGGATTAGAACCACAGTGCAATTCCTTAGCATTAAGTCATGCACAAATATGTCTTATTTTGGGAAAGAATCTTTATAGATGTGATTCAAGATCTTGATATGTGACCATCATGTATTAACCAAACTCAAACTCTTTGCCATCAAGTCAGATCCAACTCCTAGGTGGCCCTCCAGTGTGCTTTCTGAGGTTCTGCATTACATGGGCAGAGATTGCCGATCTTTTCCCCATGGAGCAGCTAACGGATTCAAACTGCCAGAGGGCCTCCACCTTTGGGTTAACAGTGCAACTCTTGACCAACTAGGTCACCAGAGATCCATGGCAGGATCCTAAATTTAAGGACAAGTGTTCTAAGAAGAAAAATATAGAGTTAACACACAAAGTGAAAGCCTTGTGAAGATGGAGGCAGATATTGGAGGTCTGAAGCTAGAAACGAGGAAACACAAGGACTACTTCTATTGGATTTGTCAGAATCCTCAGTGAGAAGCACTAAGACTGTCCAGCAGCTAGGACTTTGAAACAAGTAACTTCATAACAGGAGACCGCAAAAATCAGGGCTTTAAGAAACTGTGTTGCAATCCCAAAGGCACGAGGTTCAAATCTACCAGCTGCTCTACAAAAGAAGGATTGGAAATCTCTTTTTGTGTTATTACCTGCCTCTGAAAACCCCCTAGAGGGGCAGCTGTGGGTCAGTTCTGACTCAAAGGTCCACAACAACTATGTGTTTATTAACGAAGATTATTCCAAATGTTGTTGTTGTTATGTGCCATTGAGTCATTTGCAACTCATAGCCACCCTATGTACAAGAGCTCTAAACGCTGTTCTATCCTGTGCCAACCTAGCCATCTCAAACGCATTTATTCCCACCACTCCAGCCAGTCACAGAATCGATCCATCTCATTGAAGGTCTTCCTCTCCTTCGCTGCCTCTCCACTCTACCAAACATGATATCCCTCTCCAAGGACCAGTCCCTCCTTGCAACATGCCCAAAGTATGTCAGACAAAGCTTCAGAATCCTTGACTCCAAGGAGCATTCCAGCTTCACCTTCTCCAGGACAAACCTGTTGTTCTCCTAGCAGTCCATGGTATATTCAACGCTCTTTTCCAGCACCATAGCTCAAAGGTATCAATTCTCTTTCTATCAACCCTATTCACTGTCCAACTCTGTGATGCATAGCACGTAATTGTGAAGACTAAAGCCCGGATCAAGCACACCTTAGTCTCCAGCCTGACGTCATTGCTCTTCAGTACTCTTGAGAGGTCCCTCACAGCTGACTTACCCAATGCAATTCATCTCTTGATTTCCTGGCTGCTGTTACCAAGAGTGTTGAGTGCGGAGCCAAGCAAACTAAAACTATTAACTATCTCAATCTCTTCACCATCCATACTGATAATGCCAATTGGCCCAGTGGTGAGAATCTTTGTTTTCTTGATGTTGAGCTTCAATCCATATAGGAGGCTGCAGTCCTTGACCTTCTGCAGCAAGGGCTTCAGGTCCTCCTCAGTTTCAGCAAGCAGGGTTGTGTCATTTGCATAAGTGGATTGATAAACTATGCCTGTAGCATATGCATGTCCTTGTGTTCATGTGTGTCTGTGGCTGCACACACATGAAGACACATGACTGACACAACAAGTTGTCTCTAGAAAGTTTAGTCCTGCCTCTGAACTGACAGGTGCACATTCATTTAAACACTGAACTTCTTCACCCAATAAAACAGATAATATGAGTCCTCTCTATCTTTATGTTCCAACTCAGTATTATTAGGAATGCTTATGCAGAGATTCATTATTTAAAGAGTAGTTAAATAAAGATGCTAAATGATAAGCTAAAACATTATCCATGTGATATCTCACAGCGATAACATATACATACTTACAAAAGAGAGGATTAATCTGAGAGCCTCTTTCTAAAGAGCAAGTTGAGGACAAGACACGTTTTAAGATATTTCTTTACGGCAAGACTGTTTTATCTCTATCCAAAATGGTATTGGTAGACTTACGGAATAAGTTTCCTGGTCTCCAGGAGCTTGTCAGCCTCCCAGTGACGTGCTTCTTCCCCCGCATCCCCCCAAAATAATTCATCTTGTCAAGGTCATCTGGAAATAGTTGTTTTGATGCCTCTCACTTTTCACGTGACTACTAATAAAGGTTGCATAAAAAATACAGCTTGCAGAGAGATTGGGGTACCCTAATTATCACTTAACATCTTGCCAACATTCAAATAAGTCAACAGCTTCTCCTTTGGAAGTTTCATTATTAGCAGAAGGAGTCCCAGAAGTTTATAGTTACAGAATATTAGGTCTGGGTGGGCTGAGAGGGCTCAAGCTTACTGTCATTTCAGTGAGACACACCCTTTGTGACTTTCTCTCTTGGTAGTTTCCAGCCTAAAGTTTTGTACAATCAGGGTGAGAGAAGCTCACCTCTTCCCAAAGCAGCGTGTCATCACAGTTAGATCATGAGAGAACAAAGAAAGCTTCTTTGTTGAGCTAAAACGCACACTGGTGTAACATTTAGTCCTATTTCTGGTTTGTCTGTTTTTTAAAAATATACTGTTTTATTGTGTTTTCAGTGACGTTTACATAACCATTTAGCTTCCCATTCAATAATTCATACATAAATTGTTCAATGACATTGGTTACATTCTTCACAACTTAGGAATATTTCTAGTATTTCATTGTAATTGTTCGATTTCCCTTAATCTAGTTTTCCTGCCCCCTTACTTTCTCATCTTTGTTGTAACTGTTGATCCGTGGTCTCATATAACTGATTTTTAAAAAAATTAATATAGTACCCTAGTTATGATGTCAAAAGTAACAAGGAATAAATCTCTTTCCTCTGTGGTAAGCCATGTGGTATAGGCAACTGGATAAAGATATTGAGCTCAATCTTGTACTATAATTTAACTAGCTGGGCAATTCAGAACTCTCAGAATCTTTGATGTATTAAGTGAAGGTAAGAATCTCTATCACATAGGATACCATGGTTTTAGATAAAATAATCCATCTTAACCACTCATCACCATGCCAGACATATATAGTGGGCTTTTGTTGAAAGCACCCTCCTCCTTTCACTTGGCCACTCTTCAAACACTTACTTATAGGCAGCCTGTCTGTTTCCCTTTGGTCTTCTCATTTCCCAGGGACTGTACTGCAGATCAAAGAGATGGAGTTGAAAGTGGAGGTTGGTGTGGGAGGAGTTGGAAGAGGGACTGGGAAATCCTTAAGTCAGTCTTTCCTAAAGTATTGCCATTAACAGTTGGTGAGAATGATTATTTTTGAATTGCAAATGAAAATTAAAGTTCATTATGATTTAAATTTATACATGTTATATTTAAATGTATGTTATGAATGTCTATTTCATAGTTACTATCTATTACAACCTACATTATTTTTCCATTTATTAAAGTGATAGAAAGTTTGCTCTAAACATAAGTTTATATTTTTTAAAAAGTGAATCAATAGTAAAAAGCTCTTACTGATCTATGGTTCAGAAATCTTATCAGATGGACAATTTGCTATTATCACTGTTTCTTCATTACTTTATCTTTATTTCTCTGAATGTCATTTTATGTCACATACCAAATTACTGATACCTCCTCACAAGAGTATTTTATTGCCTGATTATCACCAATTGCCAACCATGAGTCCCTCAGATTCACAAACGTAGAGGGTGCTGTGCTTCTCCTCCTCCTTAGTTTATTTACCAAATTCAGCTCATTACTAATTCCTGCTGTTTTCTGCGCAAGAGTACACCTGATCAGCAACTAACAATATCAGCCTGTCACCACTGTATCTTTGTTCACCTACTTACCTAATCATCCCCCTCAAAACAGTTTCAGTAAATTTTCTATACACAAATGTCCTTCTCAGAATCAAGTTAACAAAAAATCATGACTATGACAGTATCCAAGCTCAAACAATTAATATGTGGGTCAATAAAACTCTGTCATTAAGTACTGTCCAGCCTTTTTTTCTTATTAATCAAAATACAATACTTTTTGTCTTACTAATCAAAATAACATATTTGCCTTTAAAAACTTAAATAGCTCTCTTTAATTTTAACCAATGAAATATGTTGTTCAAGGTCAAATTTTATTTCTTGGGATTTGATTTTCTTTTCTTTAGCTTCAGTTAGAACTTGCATATTAGTAGTCAATGTCTGTTCCACAATCAACACCCGGCCTAGCTTTCACAGCTGATATTGAAGTTCTCCAACAATTCTTTCCACAAAAGTAGTCAATCTGGTTCCTGTGCAGACCATCAGATGAGGTCCATGTATATAGTCATTATTTAGGTTTCTTACAAAAGGTGTTTTCAATGAATAAATCATTGACTGTACAAAATCCTGTCATTTTCTCTTTAGTCTCAATACACTGTTGTACTTACTGATTGCTACATCCATGGATAATGATTGTGAATACAAATAAAATAAAATCCTTAACAACCTCAATCTTTTTTCCATTTACCAAGATGTTACTTTATTGGTCTAGTTTTGACGGTTTATGTTTTCTTTGTCTTGAGGAGTAATCCATACTGACTAATAACTCCTACTAAAAAATGGGATGTCTTTGGGGCTCCAAGTGCCTCACTTGGAGGGAGATAAAGTATTTATTGCAAGGAGAGTCAAATAGAGCTGTTCTGATTGGTCATGTTAGGCCTACGGCTCAAGGAACTGGAATGGGAAGTCTTGTCACTCCTGATCAATCCCCTGTCTGTCCACATTTCTTCTTGACAAAATACTTTTATTTTCCAGGCCTCCCCATTCTTCTATCCAACCTCCTTATTTAATTTAGGTTCGTATCATCTGAAGCCTTGTCCCAAATCTAGACTTTAATCATCCAATTATGGCAACAAGAAAGGCAAAAAAAACCTTACAAAGTACAGAAGCTTTTTTAGGAGGATAACCAATGTAACTATAGCAGAAAGCAAGTAAAATATCTTGGCAATTGTATTTTTTTTCCACTCTGTGCTGCTAGTATAAGTTAGCAAGGATAGATACTCAAAGACTTTCTAAGAATGCTTATGTATAAACAGGTTTGCCTGGATTGATTTCAGAAAGTAAATCCAAATTCCATTGCAAGAATTGTATACCCATGCAAATTCTTCGGCTTCTAAATAAAAACCTCTGGGAATCTAATAATAGAATTTTGATGGTTCACATGTTTGTACAGTATTTATATTTAGCAAGCATTTTCCACTCCAAAATGGTTTCCTGCCAAGAGATCACATTCCAATAAATTTTGTCATATGACTCTTGATGCTTATTTTCTTGTTCCCCATATCATCATTTCTATAACATTTAGAGTGTACAATAAAAATATGTGGAGTGAATTCAATATTTTCTCCTAGTCTGTTTGCTTATGAAGGAGATTTATTGAAGTCCTACTATCTGAATTAAGTGGAGCCTGAATCGGAGAAAACAAGTGTTGCCCTTATGATATGTAATGAACTTGTCTAGAATTAGTAAGCTACATAGCCAGAGAGCAGAGAGGTATCAGATGTCAGTAGTAAATGCTTTTTTGTCATTTGCTTGCCTTCACAACAGGGAGTGGCTATGGCCTCCTGAAAATTCCTTGGATAGTGCAAATGGTTTTGCTGCTCCACCTCACTTAACTTTGGGCACATGGCCAGGAGAGATCAGTTTTTGGAGAAGGACATCATGCTTGGAAGGGTGGACAGACAGAGCAGGAGAGGTAGACCCAGGATGAGATGGACTGACACAGAACTGGGGGAATGAATGGGTTAGGTGTGTCAGAATTAGTGAGACTGGCTCAGGACAGAGCTGCTCTACATAGGGTCACTATGCATCGCAGGCGACTCAACCAATTCTATGACAGGTTTGGAATCAGAAGTGGCATCCACTTCCTAAACAACTTGCCTCTGGAAACTCTATGAACTTTGATAAATGTTGATAGTTGTAGAGGGGCTTCAGGCCTTTTGTTCATAGGGTCACTATGAGTTATGCTTGACTCGAAGGCAATCAACAACAGTGCAAATGGTTAACATACACCACTACTAACTGAAATGTTCGTAGTTTGAGTTCACTCAGAGGCACCTTATAACCAAAGGTTTGGAGACCTATCTTGTTGTTGTTGTTGTTGTTGTTGTTGTTGTGTGCTATCCAGCCGGAAGCTACTCATAGCTGACCTGCCAGCAGGTTTTCAGAGCCTGTAAAAAGCACATGAGAAGATTGCCCATCTTTCTTCCATGGGGCAACTGATGAATTCGAACCACATGCTTTTGGGTTAGCAGTGAAATGCCTCATTGCAAGGTCACC
Organism: Elephantulus edwardii; assembly: GCF_000299155.1. Classification (NCBI taxonomy): domain Eukaryota; kingdom Metazoa; phylum Chordata; class Mammalia; order Macroscelidea; family Macroscelididae; genus Elephantulus; species Elephantulus edwardii. The sequence goes on along the minus strand of NW_006399802.1, from coordinate 16,668,975 downwards.
AGAGCTCCCTGGAAATCTATCTAATTCAAAAGCCTAGCGAATATATTTCTGCTTGGGCATCGATGAAGTGATCATGAGTTGCAGTCAAGTCTAAGGCTACTGGCTTAGAGGCTCCTGAAAATAATAAATAGTAATATGTGTATGAGTAAATTGGCAGTGATGCCCACAAACATTTAACGAAAGAAGTGAGTAGATAGAAGACAAGGACTGGAATCTTCCTTTTAGATGGCAAATAAGGAGTTACAATAGTGAAATGAACGAAAGGCTTAGGTTTGAACCTCTATGTTATTAGTCAGTGAGCCTGATTTTCTCATCTGTGAAAAGGATTTTAATAATATCTATTTCACTAAGTTATTATGAGGCTTGAATGAAATCATGGATGGTACAGTTACAATTCCTGAATAACTACTCCCAGAATCTATGGGTCAGTTCCTACTCAATGGTACACAACAATAGTAAATAGAATCTAAAGAGATGGATCCTGGAGATCTTTGAAAGTGAAAATAATCTTCCCTTGCTAACTGCATAAAAAAATTAATTTTAGCTGCAAGCAGTGAAAATTATTATGGAAGAAAGTGAACTTATGTGATTCATTTTAATAAATAAATCAGTAAAGCTACTATTATTCAGCTCCATCAACTTCTGGGAAAATCAGAGTACAGGCTTGAAGTTGTCCACTGAAGGGCAGATAGATACCTGCAGTCACAGATGGCACTGGTTAAACTCTGTCATCATTGTGCTAAGTACGTGTCATGTATTATCACTTTGGCTCACAAAACTCTCAGAAGTAAAGTTCTATTCATCATAATCTTACCTTTCCAGATGTGGTTAAGAAACTTGGAGCAGGTTCCATCTTTGGTAAATGCTGAGCTTTACCCAATGCCCACATTCATGCTATCAAACAGTTTACTATATTGACTCTCAGCAGATGTGACTGGGGCTAAGGAGAAAGGAATAATTTAAAACAGCCTTTTTGGAGATCTGCCGGGGAGAAATGGGGAGAAGGTTTATCAGGTATTTAGGAGAGCCAGGGGCAGAAAGCCAAGTGTAGAGATCTATCATGGGACGAAGTGAGACCAAGGGGTGAGATGACTTGACACGGTGGAAAAAGCAGGTATAAACAGTTGCTGAAGTCACCCAATACTTTAAAAGTTCCCTGTGGCTCTGTTGACTTCTCCAAAGAACAGAGATGGTGAGCCCACACATTTAAAATACATAAGGGCAGCAAAGTTTTCTATCAGAATCTCATTTTTCAGTTTCTCCTCTGAATGTAGTTTTCCCTGTGCAATAAAAATATAAAGGACTCTGTTCTTCTCAAGTTTTCAGCCCTTACTCATTTAATTGTATCTATATCAATACCTTATACATGTACATCAATTCATTCACAGCAAGCCATCATCTGATTTCAAAAATTTGCACATCGTGCATAGGGGAACAACAGAGTTAAGGACTAAAACAACAGAGCTATGATTAAAATAGGAACTACAGAATAGTGAAATTTGGAAGAATATTGAATTCGAAGGCTTCACAGTAATGCTCTCAATATCTATAACATGCTGCACATGAGTATCAGCTCTCCTTCCCAAATGGTAAATTATCTTCCTAAACATTGTCCCCAGGGTGGATCACTTTCTCCATTGTCAAGCTCCTTCTGTCTCCTAACTCAAGAAATAATCAGTTCTCATAAGGCATTTTCCCTTCCTATTTGCAATCCAAAATGGACCAAACATGCAATCAAGATGCATTAATGATAACTGGTGATTGGAAAGTAAAAGTGTGAAGCAGTGAAGAAGTAACAGTAGCTGGGAAACATGAGCATGGTGATAGAAAGGAGGCTGGAAATAGAATGATTAAATTTTGTATTTATAAAGATTTATTCATTGCAAATATTTTTTTGAAAGACATAAACAACAATTTTACACATAGATCTCACCTGATGGGCTGCATAGGAATCAGAATGACTACATTTGTAAAAAAAAAAAAATTATTGTAGAAGCTCAGTATCAGCATTCAAAACTAGGCTGGGGCAGACTGTGGGTCAGATCATCAATGACTCATATGCAAGTTCAAATTGAGGTCAAAAAAATTAAAATAAGTCCACAGGAACCAAGATCTGATCTTGAATCAATTCCATGTGAATTTCAAGATCTTCTTAGGAATAGGTTTAAGGTATTTAACACCAATGCTTGAAGACCAGATGAATTGTGGGATATTAAGAATATCATCCATGAAGCAAGCAAAAGGTTTTTACAAAACAGAGGAGAAAGAAAAAATCAAAATGGAGGATGTCAGAAGAGACTCTAACAATTGCACTGGAGTGTTACAAAAGGAAAACAGGGCAAAGTGAAACAGCGGAACAGAAGAGTTCAAAGGGCGGCTCAGGAGGACAAAGCAAAGCATTAAAATGGAATGTGCAGAGAGATGTATTGGAGAATAAAAATGGAAGAACTTTCTCTGCATTTCTCAAGATGAGAAAATGGGGAAAAAAGCTAAGCCTCAGTTTGCAATATTGAAAGATGCAGAACTCTACTTCCATCATCCTTAATTCACCATCCAACTCACAGCAAGTGATAGACAGGACCATGGCCTGAATCAGATACACCTTATTCCTAGGGCTGACATCATTACTCTTCAATAATTTGGAGAGGTTCCTAGCTGCAGACTTTCCCAGTGCAATATGTCTCCTGGTTTCCTGACTGCTGGTACCAGAAGTATTGACTGTGGATCTAAATTGTTGACAGTTTCAATATTTTCTCCATCTGTCATGATGCTGCCTCTTGGTCAAGGGGTGATAACCTTTGTTTCCTTTCAATGGTAAGATCTTTGTGGAATTCTTTCATTGGGAAATTGAAAATAAAGAGGACTAGAAGTTCATATTATTATAAAATTTATATGGTTCAGGAGGTTATAGGACAATGTATAGACTTCTGCTTTCAGTTGCAGAATTATTAAACACAACTATGATTCCAGCTCAAAAAAAAAGATATTGAAAGATGCTAAGGCAATATCTTCTTCTCAGAGTCCGCCACAGTTTGTTATGATCCACACAGTCAAACGCCTTTGCATAATCAATGAAACACAGATAGATTCCTCTGGTACTCCCCGCTTTGAGCCAAAATCCATCTAACATTAGCTACATTATCCCTAGTACCACGGCCCCTTCTAAACCCAGCCTGGACTTCTGGAAATTCTGTTGATATGCTGATCCAGTCATTTTTGGGTAATCTTCAGTAGAATATTGCTTGCATGTGTTATGAATAATATTTTTCGATAAATTCCACACTCTGTTGGGTCACCTTTCTTTGGAATGGGAACAACTATAGATCTCTTCCTGTCAGTTGACCAAATGGTTGTTTGCCAGATTTCTTGGCACAGCTTAGTGAGCACATCTAGGGCAGCATCTGTCAGTTGAAATATGTCAAATGGTATAACATTTATTCCTGGGACCTTATTTTTTACCAATTCCTTCAAAGCAGCTTGAACTTCTTCCGATATCACCCTAGGCTCTTGCTCATGTTGTTTCATGAAATTGTTCTGTGTTTGCCAATTCCTTTTGGTATAGTGACTCTGTATACTCTTTCCATCTTCTTTTAATACTTCCTGGATAATTTGATATTCTACCCAAAGCATCCTTAAGTATAGCAACTCGAGGTTTGAATTTGTTCTTCACTTCCTTGAGCTTAAGAAATGCTGAGTGAGTTCAGTCTTTTTGATTGTCTGACTCCAGCTCCTTGCATATCTCATTGCAATATTTTACTTTGTCTTCCTGTGCTGCCTTTTGAAATCTTCTGTTCAGCTCTTTAATGTCTTGAATTCATCCCTCTGGTTTGGTTTCACGGTGCTCTAATGCAATATTTAGAGTCTCTTCTGACATCCATTTTGGTCTTTTCTTTGTCCTGTCTTTTAATGACCTTTTGTATTTTTCCTAGATGATACCCTTGATATCCTCCCATGACTCATCTGGTCTTCACTCATTGGTGTTCAAGGCCTCAAACCTGTTGCTGAGATGGTTCTGAAATTCAGGTGGGATAGACTTAAGGTCATATTTTGGTTCTCATGGATTTTATTTTATTTTCCTTAGCTTCAGCTTGAACTTGCATATGAGTAGTTGGTGGTCTGTTCCACAATCAGCACCTGGCCTAGTTTCCATCGCTGATACTGAGCTTCTTCAGTAATTCTTTCCACAGATGTACTCAATCTGTTTCTTATGCATACAGTCAGGTGATGTCCATTTGTATAACCTGTATTTATGTTTCTTATAAAGTGTATTTTCAATGAATAAATTGTTGATTGTGCAAAATTCAATCATCATTCTATCTCCAGCTCATTTCTGTTATCGAGTCCAGGTTTTCCAACTACTGATCCTTCTTCTCTGTTCCAAACTTTTGCATTCCAGTCACCCATTATAATTAATGCATCTTGATTGCATGTTCAATCGATCTCTGACTGTAAAAGGTGGTAGAAGTCTTCTATTTCCTCTTCTTTCACTCTGGTTGTTGGTGCATCTGAATGATGGTGGTATTCACCGGACTTCCTTGTATCCATATGGATATTATCCTATCACTCACAATATTGTATTTCAAGACAGATCGGGAAATGATTTTTATAAGTATGAAAGCAATCCCATTTTTCCTTGTGTTTTCATCTCCAGAGATTACAACAGAACTTCTAGATTAAGATGGACTAGGAGGAAGCAGGACTAATTAGTCACTTTTGAAAAAAACAATGGGCCATTGAAAACTCAATGCACAGCAAGAGATCATAGTTTAGTCTTTAGAGGACCCTTGACTTTTTATATGATCTTTAGTCAAGTGCGATGAAGCTTATCCACAAAACATACTTCAATACCCACACAAATGCCTTCAATATGAATTATAAGTCAACATCAAGAAAACACAAATCTTCACCACTGAGGGGAATTTTGCCAAGGTAAAATCTTGATAGAAAGAAAAAAGGTTGAAGCTGTCAATGATCTCATTTTATTTGGATCCTCAATAAGTTCTCATAGCAGCAGCATTCAAGAAATCAAAAGTCATTTTGCAGGTGGGAGTAGGGGACTGTATAACAATGAAAAAACTTTTAATTAAAAAAAAGAGAGAGAGAGAGAACTGGGGGCAAGGGGGAGCAAGGAGAAAAATGTGCACCAATGAATGAATGGAAATCCAAGTTCTTTATAAATGTTCATTAAAATATCAATTTAATTTCTTTTTTAAAAAGAGACATGTTGCTTGGGCAAATCTGCTTCCAAGGTCAGCTTTAAAGTGCTAAAGAACAAGGATATCAGTTTAAAAATTAAAGTACATCTGACTAAAACTTAGTATTTTCATTTTTTTTCCTATGCATCTGAAAATTGGACAATGAATTAGGAGGAACAAAGAGTAATTGATACTTTTGAAGTATGGTGCTGATAAAGGATATTAAATTATACCATGGACTGCTAAAAGAACAAACAAAACTGTCTTGGAGCAAGTATAACCAGCGTGTTTCTTACAAGCAAGGATGGTGAAATTATTCTTGTATACCTTGAGCTTGATGTCAGAAGTTGCTAGTCCTTGGAAAAAAGACATCATACTGAGAAAAAACAGAAGGCCAGCAAAAGAAAGGAAGACTTTTAAAGAGCTGGATTGGCACAATGGCTGTAACAACAGACTTGAGCATGACAGAAATTGTGAAGATGGCATAGGACAGTGTAAAATTTCAATCTGTTGTTCACAGAGTTGCTGTGAGTCATTCTTAACTAGACGGCACATGACAACACACTTGTCTACTCAAGCTAATACTCTCTATAGATAAATAACCAAAGTATATTCAAGCTATATAATATTTACAGATTTTTTTCTTTATTTTGGAAACAACCAGACAATATTTTTCTAGCTTATAATTCTGAATAACTGATTAAGATTAAACTTATGTATCTGAGAATTTTGTCTCACAAAACATAGCCACACTTCAGTCTTTCATAACACCACCACCTCCCTTTCAGATATGATTTTCAATTTTTATTGACATAAATGAGCACAATTATTCCCAGTGATTCTTAGTCATTAAAAGTCATAAAAGGATGTCTCAAATTATGTTTTTTTTGCTATGTTGGTGGTGGTGTTATGTGCCACTGAGTCAGAAATGACTCATAGATGACCCTCTAGTGGGTTTTCAGAAGCTATAAATCACACAGGAGGAGAATGCCTTTCTCTCTTGGAGTCACTGGTGTATCTGAATTGTCTGTATTTGGGTTAGCAGTACAATTCCTTGCCTCTAGGCAAGCAAAACTCCTCCTTTTTAATTAAAACCGACCCCAAACTGAAACACTGAAATCAATCCTACTAGTTGAAGCCAGGGAAATATTTTTATGTGAAGTCATTAAACACTAAATATATTTTATCATTAAGACTGACCTGAATACCTATGAAGTTGTTAGAAGAAAGCAAAATATATGGATTTTTAAATTCAATCAAGTGAACAAAATTTTCAGGAAATGTTAACAATATTTTCCATTATCATGCCCACGGATATCTTTTATAGCCATAAAATGTTATGAGTTGTTTTATTGTCTCCCAAGTACAATTTTTATATACCAACCTTACATGAGCTCTTAAAAACACTTAATGCAAAATTTCTATAAAACAGTCTCATTTTTCCTAACTCTTAAAAAAAGTCAAGCTTCATCCTCATTTTCCATGTCTACAAATATAATATCCTATACTTAACCCTTGTTCCAATCCTGATTATATTATGGACTTACGTTTTTGCTAACTATGTTCATGTTTTTATTTCCAATGGAAGAATAATTTCACTTGATGTTAAACTGCATGGTCTTAAACTATAAGATACAGAAGGGAGAAAAATGACATAGGGAAATAATATATCTGCTTACTTGGACTAAAATATCCTAAATGTCCAAAGAATTCCACAAGTGATAGAGACATCTAGCAAAAATTTTCAAATAAATATTTGAGGAAAATGCCATTTTCAGACAGTCTTTATAAATAGCTCAATATTTGAAATAAGACACTAGAGGTGTGTTTGTTGTTGTTAGGTGCCATCTAGTCGCAGGCAACTCATAACGACCCAATGAAAGTATTTGTTTGTTTGTTATGTGCCGTCAAGTCGCTTGTGACTCATAGCGACCCTAAATACAACAGCCCTAAACCCTGCTCTATCCTGTGCCAATCTCAAGGCCTCTGACACATCCATCCCGATTACCCCAGTCGCTGAATCAGTCCACCTCACAGAGGGTCTTCCCCTCCTGTGCTGTCCTTCCACTCTGCCCAGCATGATGTCCCTCTCCAAAGACCTGTCTCTTCTTACAACCTGTCCAAAGTATGTCAGGCGAAGCCTCAGAATCCTTGCCTCCAAGGAGCAGCCTGGTTTAACCCTCTCTAGGATGAATTTATTTGTTTTCTTGGCAGTCTATGGTACATTCAGTACTCTTCTCCAGCACCACAGCTCAAAGGCGTCAATTCTCCTTCTATCCTCCCTAGTCATTGTCCAGCTCTC
>NW_006399802.1:16644086-16660933 GCF_000299155.1 Elephantulus edwardii | reverse complement strand
TTGGTCCAAGTAAAGGTTTCGCATTAGCACGATTAAATGTTCTGGGATTCCCATTCTTCTCAGAGTCAGCCACAGTTTGTTATGATCCATGCAGTCAAATGCCTTTGCATAAACACAGATAGACATTCTTCTGGTATTCTCTGCTTTCAGCTAAGATCCATCTAAACATCAGCAACAATATCCCTAGTACCATGACCCCTTCTAAACCCAGCCTGGACTTCTGGCAGTTCTCTGCTGACGTATAGTGGTGGAAAATGCATTATATTCCCAGAGTAATATTGAGTGGACATGGGGAAGTGGTATTGAGACAGAAATAAAAAATCTTTAAGAGCGAAACCAGACCAGAGAGAGCAGTCCGGAGTGGGCCAGACATCTGGAATTTGATCACTGAACTGAAACTTCCCTTAGGTTAGAAGTTCAGAGAGAAACTCAGGCAGGGTAACTGCCCCACCATGTTCTGGAGCAGTGAATTCAGATCAAGAATCTATCATCGCCTCAGGCATGAAATACTCTACCACAGCAATGTCATGTAAGAAGCAAGCTACCTCACACCCTACCTAAGCCCAAAGCAAGATGTCACCCTAAAAAGTGACACAGTATCAATGGATTTCCTGACCCGAAAGTCTGATGAAACTTTCTGACAAAGAATTTTAGAAGAACAATGATTGAATATTTTCAATGGGTGAAAAACAAACTTGAAGAATTACAGGACACTGCAAGCAAAAACCAGGAGGAGATATAAACAACAATCTAAAACAATGTAGATAAAACAAATGAGGCATTAGAGGCTCTGGGAAAACAAGAAACCATAATCCAAAACATGAGGTCCAATGTTTCAGATGCTATCAACATGACAGAGGGACACATGAACAGAGTTGAAAAGATGGAAGACAGAACCAGTAAAATAGAAGATAGAATTGTCACCACTGATCTGTTAGAACAAAAAGCAGAATCAAAAAGGAAGGAAAAAGAAGAAAACCTAAAAATAATGTGGGGCATCATCAATAGAAATAACACATGCATCATCGGAATCCCAGAACAGGAAGAAGCTAGTAAAGGGACTGAAAAAGTTGTGGAAGAATTACTTGAAGAAAACTTCCCAGGCATAATGAAGAATGAGAGAATATAAATTCAAGAAGCTAAGTGAACACAATATAGAATAGACCCCAAAAGAAAAACACCAAAGCATAACATAGTCAAATTTGCCAGAAGCAAAGACAAGGAGAGAATTCTGAAAGCAAAGAGAAAAAAACAAAGAGTAAACTATAAGGGAAAGCAAATAAGATTAAGTGCCAATTTCTCAGCAGAAACAATTGAGCAAGACCATGGAATGAAATATATCAAATACTCAAAGAACACAACTATCAACCAAGAACATTGTACCCAGAAAAACTGTCTATCAAATATGAAGGAAAGATCAAAATATTCCCATAAAAATGGAACTTAAGTGAGTTTGTAAAAATAAGACCAGCACTTAGGAAACACTGAGAGATGTCCTTCTTACAGAGATGCCACAGAAAGCATGATGGACCAAAGTAGCAACAACACTAAAAAGAACTCAACAAAATTATAGCAATAAAACCTTGCCTCTCAATAATCACACTGAATGTTAATGGTTTAAATGTATCACTAAAAAAAAAGAGTTGCTGTTGTTAAGTTTCGTTGAGTCATAGACAACTCATAGCCATCCTATGAATGAAAGACCTGAACACTTGTATAACTTTCATCATTTCTCCAAGTTCACAGGGTTTCCAGAGGCAAGCTATTTTGGCAGTGGTTGCCATTACAGCTTTCAAGTTTGTTTTAATCAGGGAGCTCCACCAAACACTGTCCACCATGGGTAACCATTATCGCATTTGAACCATCAGTGTCACAGTGTTTAGAAAAAGAGTAGCAGATTGTATAAAAAAACAAAATCCATCAATATGCTGTCTTTAAGAGACACACCTGAAAAGAAAAACTAAAAATACAAAGCTTGGAAAAATATACCAAGCAAATGGCAACCAAAAAAAGAAGGAGTAGCAATATTAATCTCTGATAAAATATATTTCAATGCAAAAACCATCACAAAGGACAAGGAAGGTCGCTACATAAGATTAAAGGGTCAATAGAATAAAAGAACAATAATAAATATTATGCACCAAATTATAGACCTGCAAAAGAAATAAAACAACATTAACAAGACTGAAAAACCCATCCCTCCCCCCAGTTCACTCTTCTCTTTGAAAAGTAAATTAAAAAAAGAAAAATTCTTTCATTGGTATACAATGCCTCCCCACCTCCCTGCCCTGAGTATACTCCACTATACAACTTTCATTCTGGACTCTTGTCATAACCATAATACCCAATCATATAACGTTTTTAAACAGTTCTCTCCCTCATCTGTTTCAATGCAATATATATAATTTATCCAATTTTTCTTAGTCTCACCCCAACCCTGATGTCAGTCCCGTTCTACAACAGTGGCACTATGCAGTATTTGTCCTTTTGTGACTGAGATATTTCACTCAGCATAATGTCCTCCAGGGACACCCATTTTGTATAATATTTCATGAGTTCTTTGTTTTCCAATGCAGAAAAATTGGGAGGGATGGGCAGGGAGAAAAATGAATGGAAATCCAAAATCTCTGTAAACATTCATTAAAATTAATAAAATAAACTGGACTGACTTTGGGGTTGGGGGAAGACTGAGAAAGATAGGACAAATTATGTATATTGCATTGAAACAGATGAGGAGAGAACTGTTTAAAAGGGATATATTATTAGGTATTATTGTCATGACAGGAGTCCAGAAAGAAGGGTGCATCATAGAATGGACTTGGGGGGAGAGGTTGTATAACAATGAAAGGATTTTTCTTTTCATTTTCAAAGAGAAGAGTGAACTGGAGGAGAGGAGTGGGCAGGGAGAAAAGTCCAACAGTGAATGAACGCAAATCCAAAGTCTCTGTAAACTTTCATTAAAACTAATATAAAAAAAAAAGTTTACAGAACACATTAGTTTCCATTCAATCATTCATTTTTCATATTGTTGTTGTTATGTGCCATTAAGTCACTTGTGACTCATAGCAACCCTATGTACAACAACCCTATACTCTGTCCAGAAAGACACCATTACTCTTTAGTACTTTGGAGAGGTCCCTAACAGCTGACTTTCCCATTACAATACGTCTTTTAATTTCCTAGCTGCTGGTGCCAAGAATGTTGACTGTGGAGCCAAGCAAACTAAAGCAGTGAACAATCTCAATCTCTTTACCATTCATCCTGATGCTGCCAATTGGTCCAGTGGTGAGAATCTTTGTCTTCTTGACATATTTCATAGCATTAATTATAGCCTCTACATTGCAACGTTGTTTTTGATCTTTTACATTAGAACTCCTGTACAACTAGAATTTTTCCATATGATCATTTATCAAAAATAACATGTTGCATATTTGTGTGTGTGTGTGTGCATAAATGATCAACATTTTCACTGCCATAAAAGGAAGTAGCATTCATGCAACTGACAGAATCCAATATTCTGATTTTTAAATACTATGGTTTCTCTGTTATTGAATAGGCAGTGAGAGAAGTGTGAAGTATCTTCTACCATGATTTCATTGCAAATGACATTTTTGTTGTTGTTTCCTTTTTCTAAAGAAAAAAAATTATATTGGTGTATTTACAAAGTTCGAATACATTGTTTTCCACACTGGATATTTCCCATATCCTTCACCCTTCCCCCACCCCCCATGAAATTGTGAGACCATATGAATACCCCTCCATCCATCCTTACTCCTCGGCTTCCACCCCCCCCACCCTCCGATCCTTATACTTGTTCTACAATAATGGTTTTATGCAATGTTTGTCCCTTTTGGGCTGAATTAGTGACATTTTAGTTTTTTGTTTGTTTGTTGGTTTTTTTTTTGTTTCTTTGCTTGTTTTTTTTAATATAACCATGGCCTCTCTTTTAAGAGGCAGAGACAGTGGGCAATGAATGTCTGGCTTCATGACTGGGCATTGTCATAACTTTCTAACATTTAAGTCTTAAGTCCAGCATATTTGATCCTTCTTATTATGCACAATTCACCACAGATGTGTCTGTATAATTTGCAGCCAAAGGTCAACTATAACTATTGATGGCACCTCTGTGGTTACAGCTATGAAGGAAGCAGGAAATTCATCATAATTAATGACATAAAATGAATGGTAATTGGGCCCAAATTCAGAAAAAGTACATTTATTTCAATGAGAACATTTCCAATTTCTGATAATTTGGAAAGGGTCAAGATGGAAGTTACCATGCATGGCAGTCTCTGTATAAAGTAACTGTTTACTGAGTAAATTAACAAAATTACAGAAAAGAATCCTTAAGATACAAATACTCAGACAATTTTACAGCGTTCACCAAGGACTTTAAGAAACATATGTTCCAATTTAAAGAGCTGATATGCTAAATTTTTTAAAATGTAATCTACTCCTGAGGACAAGAGAAAGACTTCCAACAATTGCTATTTTCTTAAATATAAGTTACAGTATTAAGAGTGTATGCTTCAAAACTCTTGAAATAATTTCATTTTAACAATTTATTCATATATTAGAACAGGTAAAAGGCAGCAGAGAATATTTAATGTCAAGTATACCTTAACTTCCTCCCTTTCACCTTACAGAGTCCTCACAGTAAGGATTCATTCTGTACCAAGCAAACACTGGGCCCAATTTCCAACCACACTTCCTGAAATAGTCATTCCATGCATACTCAACCATATTTGTGAATTAATTTTTAAATTTTCATTTAAATGGTAGCATTTTACACATTTTAAACTGAACTCTGCCTTTTCCTTCCATGTGAGATCCTCCCTTGTTAGTATATCTAAAACGATGGCCTATCTCTTAATGAATATTGTAATTGATTTAGCTAGTCCTGCTGACTGAGATCTGGTTCTTCAGAAGCAGAGCCTGGTGTGTAAATTCTTGTGCAAGTGTTTTTTGAAAAGTACTTTCAATGGAGACCTTTAGAGATGCAAGAAGAATGGATGAGGTGAGGAAAGAGGAAAACAAAAATGGAGAGAGATCCCATGTTTTTGGAATGGAAAATTCAATATTGTTAAGATGTCAATTTTCCCCTAGTAAAACTTTTTTATGAGATGGTAAAAATTTAGAGCTAAGTTAGTAAAGAAGGTCTTGGTGCTGGAGTATGTACAATGTAGGACTCCTAACTGAACAGTGGGTAGTTTGAACCCACCAGCCATTCCATGGGAGAAAAATGGGCAGACTTCTGTAAAGATTTACAGCCTCTTAAACACAACCCTGCTTGCTGAAACTGAGGAGGACCTTAAGTTCTTGTTGCAGAAGGTCAAGAAATGCAGCCTTCAATATGGACTGAAGCTCAACATCAAGAAAGCAGAGATTCTCACCACTGGGCCAATTGGCAGTATCAGTATGGATGGTGAAGAGATAGTGATTGTTAACAGTTTTCGTTTGCTTGGTTCCACAATAAATACTCTTGGTGCCAGCAGCTAGGAAATAAAGAGACAAATTGCATTGGGAAAGTCAGCTGTCCGGACCGCTCCAGAGTACTGAAGAGTAAAGATGTCAGGCTGGAGACTAAGGAGTGTCTTATCTGGGCCATAGTCTTTGCAATTTTGTACTATGCATCAGAGAGCTGGACAGTGACTAGGGATGCTGTAAAGAGAATTGGTGCCTTTGAGCTGTGATGCTGAAGAAGAGTGTTGAATATACCATGAACAGCTAGGAGAACAAACAGCTTTGTCCTGAAGAGGGTGAAACCAGAATGCTCCTTGGAGGCAAGTATTCTGAAGCTTTGCCTGACAAACTGGGCATGTTGCAAGGAGGGACCAGTCCTTGGAGAGGGATATCATGTTTGGAAGGGTGGAGGGACAGCACAAGAGAAGAAAACCCTCTGTGAGATGGATCAATTCAGTGATTGGGGTAATGGGATAGGTGTGTCGGGTGACAGTGATGTTGGCACATGATAGAGTAGGGTTTAGTGCTCTTGTACATGCGGCCGCTATGAGTCGCAGGTGACTTGACAGCACATAACAACAACAACAAAACACATTGGAGGGTCACTATGAGTCAGACTCAAGTAGTTGACAGTGGGTACTTAAATATGAGAGGTTTCTTCCAATATCTGATGTGTATTATGTAATAGATGCTCTAGTGGCTTAGTGGTAAGGAGTTACACTGTCAAACCAAAGCTACACAGTTTGAATCCACCAGCTGCTCCATGGGAGAAATATGAGTAATCTCTTTCCATGAGATTTACTCCCTCTGAAAACCCTCTGGAGGACTGCTATGAGTCTTTTCCAATTCCATGATGCATAACAACAACATTGTGTAATGGGAATGATTTGAATACATGTAGATAGTACTTTTCAAAACCAAACACTGACAATTATAGTAAAGGGAGTGGGGTCAGTTCAGGGTTAAGAGAGTGGTTAGCACTATCTAACAATCACAAGTGTCCTCACGTTTTGGGAGTTTCATCTTCAGTTTTGTTTAAGCAGAGACAGGAAGACCAGTGGTTAGAAGTAAATTTCTAAACGTGGTGCTAGATTAGACAAGATCATTTCTAAATAATGCTCCTTCCATCTCCCAGACTTTGAGGTTATATTATAAACAAACAGTTGTGTTCTTCAAAGAATAAAGAAAATCAGAGTAGATAAGAATTTTGTCTACTTCACCAATCAAGTAGATACTGACTCAACCATGTTTGCTAGCTGTCTCAGCTTTAATTTGCTAGATTATAATTGTTGTTGTTGTTGTTGTTGTTGTTATGTGCTGTCAAGTCGCTTGTGACTCATAACGACCCTATGTACAACAGCCCTAAACTCCGCTCTGTCCCCTGCCAATCACACTATCCAATACACCCATCCTTATTACCCCAGTCACTGAATCAATCCACCTCATGGAGGGCCTTCCCCTCCTGCGCTGTCCCTCCACCTTACCAAGCATGATGTACCTTTCCAAGGACTGGGTCCCTCTTTACAACATGTCCAAAGTATGTTAGAAGGAGCCTCAGAATCCTTGCCTCCAGGGAACTGCTCAGTTTAACCCTTTCCAGGATGAATCTGTTTGTTTTCCTAGCAGTCCATGGTACCCTCAATACTCACCACAGCTCAAAGGCATCAATTCTCCTTCTATCCTCCTTAGTCACTGTCCAGCTCTCTGATGCATAATAAGTGATAGCAAAGACCATGGCCTGTATCAGACGCACCTTAGTCTCCAGAGAGATACCATTGCTCTTCAGTACTTTGGAGAGGTCCCTAACAGCAGACTTTCCCATCATAATACGTCTTTTAATTTCCTGGCTACTGGTGCCGAGAGTGTTGACTGTGGAGCCAAGCAAACTAAAGCTGTGAACAACTCAATTTCTTCACCATCCATCCTGATGCTACCAATTGGTCCAGTGGTGAGAATCTTTGTCTCATTAGCTTAAAAAAAATATAAGTTCTGCATGTGTATGTGTGTGAGAGAGAAACTCAAAGTGATGTAACATTCAGACATCTAAGTGCTTGTACGAGAATATCTGAGCATTTTGTATTGTGGTTATGTATTAACCTCCTCTGATTTTATGCCAGTATAAATTCTTCCATTACCCTTTCAACTTTCCCCATCTTCCGCTTCTTTCAAGATTTTCCAGACCCCTCCTGAAGGCACTTGAAAGATCTTTTACAGCAATTATTCTGAAATACATTAATTTATTCCTCACGTAGAGAAGTGGCCAGTATGCCTTTGCTGTCAGAGGAAATAATAATAAATGAGCCAAAATGCTGTCACAGAAACACTATAATAGTAAGGCCTTGTTTAATCTCACAATAGTATAGGATGTGACCAAAACTTTGTAAACAGTACCATGTCTGTTGGTTACACAACAAGGAAGAGATTCCTTATTACTTACACACATTTGTAATATTTATAGAGAACATTTAATCTTATATCTCCACAAACTCTATGTTAATTTTATCTTTAATTCATTTAATTCATTCAAAAAGAAAATCTAAGTGTATATATAAAACTGAGGAGGACCTGAAGTGCTTGCTGAAGAAGGTCAAGGACTGCAGCCTTCAATATGGATTGAAGCTCAACATCAAGAAAACAAATATTCTCACCACTGGTTCAATTGGCAGCATCATGATAGATGGGGAACAGATTGAGATTGTCAACATCTTCAGTTCGCTTGGCTCTACAATCAACACTCTTGGTACTAGCAGCCAGGAAATTAAATGAAGAATTGCTTTGAGAAAGTCTACTGTCAGAGACCTCTCCAAAGTACTGAAGAGTAATGATGTCGGTCTGGAGACTAAGGTGAGCCTGATACAGGCCAGCATCTTTGCAATTACTTGCTATGCATCAGAGAGTTGTACAATGACTAGGGATGAT
This sequence comes from Elephantulus edwardii, assembly GCF_000299155.1. NCBI lineage: Eukaryota > Metazoa > Chordata > Mammalia > Macroscelidea > Macroscelididae > Elephantulus > Elephantulus edwardii. Next base: position 16,652,551 of record NW_006399802.1, on the reverse strand, counting down.
AGAAGGCAAATTGATGCCTTTTAGCTGTGGTGCTGGAGAAGAGTATTGAATATACCATAGACTGCTGGGAAAACAAACAAGTTCATCCTGGAGAGAGTGAAGCCAGGCTGCTCCTTGGAGGCAAGGGTTCTGAAGCTTCGTCTAACATATTTTTGGACATGTTGTAAGGAGGGACCGGTCCTTGGAGAGGGACGTCATGCTTGGGAGAGTGGAGGGACAGCGCAGAAGAGGAAGACCTTTGATGAGATAGATTGATTCAGTGACTGAGGTAACAAGAATAGTCATGTCAGAGACAATAAAGTTAGCGCAGGATAGAGCAGAGTTTAGGGCTGTGGTGCACAGGTTCACTATGGGTAGCAGGCAATTCAACGGTACCTAACAACAACAACAATAACATATATGGAAGCAATTATAAATTCTTTTGCAAATTATGAACCTTAACTGCTCTTTCTGATTAAGCAATATTGTTATAAAAGTAATAGAAAACCATTTCAATATTCTAAAGAGTTTTAAAGTAATCTGGATTCTCTAAGACTGAGGCACAACACTGGAGCAGAAAACTGATGAGTCAGGGAGGGGAGTGTGTGTATATGAGGGAGAGATTTCTACAAAATGTATGGCTAAATATTATAGACTTTTAAAGTACGTATTTCCAAGACCTTCACCACCCTCTGTGAAGCAGCGGCAGCAGCAGCAGCAGCAGCAGGAGCAATAGGCTGTCTCTTAGGACATTCACCTATGGCAGCTGTAGCCACGGCTGAACCATGACATAAGAAGAGACCTTGGGTGAATATACCACAGCTTCTCTATCCATTCATTTGTTGATAGGCCTTGGGTTGTTTTCCACAACACAACAGTAAACATGGGTGTGCATACATCTGCTTGGGTGGCAGCTACGGTTTCTTTAGGGTATAATCCCAGTAGTGGAACTGCTGGGTCAAATGGTATTTCTATTTGCAACTTTTTGAGAAAGCACCATACTGCCTTCCACAGTGGTTGCACCATTTTACACTCCTGCCAACAGTGAATAAGGGTTCCAGTTTCTCCACAACCTCGCCAGCATTTGTTGTTTGCTGCTCTGTTGAATTTTGCTCTTCTTACCGGGGTGAGAAGATATCGAATAGTTGTTTTGATTTGCATCTCTCGTACAGCTAGGGATTTTGAACATTTCTTCATGTGTTTGTTCGCCATCTGAATGTCTTCTTTGGTGAAGTGTCTGTTTATATTCTGCGCCCATTTTTCAATTGGATTGTTTATCTTTATCTTGTTGTGGTGCTTGAGTATTTTATAAATTCTAGGTATAAGTCCCTTATCAGACATGTCATTACCAAATATTTTTTCCCAGTCTGTGGCTTCCCTTTTTATCCTGTTGGAGAAGTTTTTGGATGTGCATAGGGATTTGATTTTTAGAAGGTACCATTCATCTATTTCATACTCTCCTGGTTGTAGGTTTTTCAGGATGCTTGGAAGACTTTTCCGGTTGTGGATTAGGACTTCCAGGATTCTTCCAAGCTTTTCTCTGATGTAGTTTATAGTCCTTGGTTTTAGTCCTAGGTCCTTGATCCACTTTGAGTTGTGTTTTGTGTGTGATGTGAGGTGTGAGTCTTGCTTGAGTTTTCTACAGATAGTTTTTCAGTTTTGCCAATATCATTTGTTAAAAAGTCTATCATTTTGCTACTTAATGGATTTCATCTCCTTTTAAAAAATCAGTTGACCATAGGTAGATGGGCTGATGTCTGGGTTCTCAATTCTATTCCATTGATCTATGTGTCTGTCCTTGTACCAGTACCATGCTGTCTTGACCACCACAGCAGTGTAGTAGGATTTTAAATCAGGGATTAGATGCCTCCTGCTTTGTTTCTCTTTTTCTTTTTTTTTTTTAAAAAAAAATATTTCTTTCATTGTTATACAATCCTTCTGCCCCACCCCCCAGTCCTCTTTACTATGCAGCTCTTATTCTGAATTCTTGTCATTCAAATAATACCTTATCATATTCCTTTTAAGCAATTCTCTCCCACATCTGTTTCAATGCAGTGTACATTATTTATCCCCTCTTTTCTTAGTTTCCACCAACCCCGATGTCAGTCCTGTTTTATAACAGTAGCATTATGCAGTATTTGTCCTTTTGTGACTGAGATAGTTCACTCAGCATAATGTCCTCCAGGCTCACCCATATTGTATAATATTTCATGAATTTCTTGTTTTTCAATTAAGCATAGTATTCCATTGTGGGACAATTCTACCAAAGACAATCTACACATTCAATGCAATCCCAATACAAATACCAATTCCATTCTTCAACGAGATGGAAAAGGCAGTTTTCAATTTCATCTGGAATGGAATATGGCCCCAAATAAGCAAAGCACTCCTTAAAAAGAGAATTCCCAGGACTGTGAACATGGTAACATTGGTCTAGTGAATGAATTCAGCCTCACAAGGATAAATATTGTATAAAACCATTATTGTGGAATGAGTGTAAGGATCCAAGAGGGATGGGCGAGATTGGAAGTAGAGGGATGAGAATGTGCAGGAGGTGGTGGTGGGAGGGATTAATCATGGTGTTGTACAATTTGTTGGGTGGGGGGATGAGGAAAATTAAAGAATTTGTTCTTGAAAACAATGTATTTTAATTTTGTAAATAAACTAGTAGAAAAAGAAACACACACACACACAAAACCACTGGTCTAAAGCCATGAGGCTCAAGGCTCAGGGGTCTGCAAGCACATTTTGGAAGCTGCTCTGACTGTATGCTACTACTCACATTGATTATAACCCCTTTACCCTCTCCCCCCCCCCTTCAAAAAAAAGTACATATTTCCAGATTTAAATGAAATTAAAATTCTTGTCTTAGCCCTAAACCAAGGAAGATAATGTTTAAGGAACAATAGCTGGTATGGGGACCAGCCTCTTGAGCATAGTAACAGCACTTGATGAACCTGATCTTCCCCCACTGAAAAAAAAGTCACAGCTCAGTGGACCGCAGGCATAATGGTTAGGCTGAGAGAGACAACAATAAACTTATGCTTCACTCCTGGTATTTCTTTCCTGTTGGAAAATGTCTATTTCCATGCCACTCCTGGCCTTGTTCCACATCATTTTCTCTCTTCCCCTGGGAGTTACTCAGTCGAGTGGAGAATTTGGTAGCAGAAATCTGAGATGCATAACCTTCTTAAGAGTGGCCAGTCTACAAGAACTATGCAGTTTACTAAAGCAGACAGGCTTTGCATCCAGTCTTTGACCCGAGACTGGAAGAGTAACTATGCCCCATCCCAGGATTCAAAAACATCCTGTGAGTCTCACACCAAACTATGGACCCCATCTTAGCCTTTATTGAATAAGATGATGATATGTTGATTTCTTTTTTCTTTTTATTCTTCCCCAGCTAAGACAATAGAAGAGATGATTTATTGTGCACATTATAGCCAACCACAACTAAGCACAGAGTTAGTCCAGAATATGATAAGTCCAGGGCAATGGATATATGCTGACTTTTATCTGCTGATTCTTAGTTACTCAGGTCTCAGGTGGGTAAAAAGTGAGTCATTTAGTATGTCTTCTTAAGGAAATATTTCATATTTATCTGTGGTTGTGACTTCAATAAAACTGAGAGGGAGATTATCTTTTTTGCCAATATTACAAATGAAAAATTGACTATCAAAGGGGTTAAGAATTGACCACTGACCTTGTTTGGTGTTTATTATTTGTAGCATTTATCTTCTAATGAGAAGTGAAGTTTTTCAGGGTCTGCTCCCATCTTAAAGAAATATTAATCCTCTTGTGTTGTTGTTGTTGCTATTGTTGTATACCGTAGGGTTGAAGTTGAGCAGCTGGAGGCCATGAACCCCATGTCTGCATATTGCAATGCAGCTCCTTCCCAGTAGGCCATAAGAGCTTGACTGATGTTCAAGGGAGCTCTGGGCATATAATCCTTACCATGTTGCATTGCTAACCAAAAGGCGACATATCTCCAGCAGTTTAAACCCATCAGCAGCTCCAGAGAAGAAAGAAGGCAGTGTCCTCCACAAGATTTATAGCTTGGGAAACCTGGTGAGGTTCATTGTCAGTGACTGGCTGATATGAGGGGAGATGTGAAAAACCTAGAATTTACCAAAGAGGATGATAGCAACTGGAATCTCAAATTCACATAACTGGATCCAAGATGGCGGCAGAGGCAGAGACAGCATGGTGAGCTGCAGGAGCAGCGAACCACTTAAAGCAGGGCCATTATGGCCTTCCACAGATATCGGCTTATTGATAATTGAACACTTAAACAGTTGATGACTGGCCCTCAGTGAAGATCGAGGCTCAACAACAGGAATTCAAAGATTCCCAAGGAGAAATGGGTGAGTCTCGTGGCTCCCAACACCCCCAACCCCCCACAGAGCCTGCACCACGCCGCACAGCCGCTGAAGTTCCATGAGGCTTCCACAGCCGGAATGAATGGATTCCCTCACCCAGGATAGATGCTGGGCACCGGCCCTCCTCAAGACTGGTACAGTGAAGCCACCACACTGCCGCAAGGTGGACTTGGTCTGGAGAGAACTCTTGGAGCCAGGATGGCGGCTATGGGGGAAGCGGGCGCCGGCCAGCTGCCCGCACAAGAGGGGCCGCGCACCCGCCAAGCGCCCATGAAGCAGGGTGGGGGGCTCGCCCCAAACAGCCACCCGCAGTGGGGGGGGCGCGTGCCTCCCGCAGGCCTCCTGCACTGGGGTGGGGGCATGCCCTGCTGGCCGCCTGTGTAAGAGGTGGGGGATGGGATGCATGTCCGCCATCTGCAGGTTTGGGTTTCCTTGGACAGGCCAAAGAAGATAATTACCTATGCAATGGATTGCTGAAAGTCACTGTGAGTCTGATAACCTTAACAGTGGCAGCATGCACAAGAGGACCCACATCCTAAATGCACCAGATATTTTGTTCTGTTGAATACTTCTGCCAAAAGATGGTTAGACCTGGGGGGAGTCTGTTCACAATTCTCAGGTTCCCTTTATCATATATAAAGGGGGAGGGCAGTGACACTTACCTCAAAATATAGTATGACCACTTATGGGGGGTAAAAGTGGCAGTACTGGAATTGGAAACACTATCCCTGACCACAGAGTCCTCATTCAGGTGAGGGGACCAGACTGGGGTAGAGGCAATTGGAGGGGGAGTATACCAGCCAGCTCCTGGGGGGTGTTGCCCTGCTCGGGATGGGCTGCCCTTGGTGCCTGGCTCGGGGAGAGCCGTTGCGGCCCTCAGGGTGAGCTCTTCAGTCCCCTGATTGTGCCATCTGACCCCTGGGTGAGGAAGGAGAAAAAAAAATGACTAGGGTATCCAATATTACCTAGGCCACCTTCTGCCACCCTCCCCCCGCCCCAGTAAACCTGAAAGCAACACCCTCAAAGCCCTTCTATTTGTAACTCACAAGTTAGTTCTCTCTAGGTTTGCTCCCTTTCCTATAGGTAATCTTAACACTGAGTTTTACTCCAGAATTGACCCTGAACCCAGTGCCAGTGACAAAAAGGAAATACAACTGACAGCTAAGGAAGCAAAGGAAGATGGAGCCTCTGGGTTCAACCAGCCATCCCCACTGGACCCACCTGGGAAAACACTTTGCAGTCCAGAAGGGAGCAAATGACAGGAAAATATCTTCTAACAGAGCAAGAAGGCAAGCAGCTTTAACCCAAGACCACCAGTGAGGTGATAAAGCGTCCTCCCTTCCCCCCTTTACATCTACGGCCCTGTTCAGCATGAAGAAGCCAGAGAGTCAGCATCCAATTCCCGAATCAATAAGACAGTGGGTTAAATTACTATTGGAAAATGCTTGTCATTCCTCTGTAGCATCTGGTCCCCACTGGACCCTCATCATTTCCTTCACCTGCTCCCCCCACCGACCAAACTGTGCAGCTATGCAACTGCATCCTGGCCCATCCTCACCCTTCTGCCCCCATCCCTCACCTCCTTGTACCCCCAATATGTTTTTCCCAATAAAAAAAACTGAAAAAAATTCACATAACCGATTATTACAGGTTATGTTTGGCATAATAAAAGCTCCAGTAGAATTTGCTTCCTCTTTGGGAATTTCAACCATTTATTATCTTCTCTGCAGTGCCTAATTTCCTGGAAGCCTTGTAAATGGAGCCATTATGCACTTTTCTGAAGTAATTGTCTTTTTGTTCTTCATTCAAACCATAAATATTTGTGAGCATCTACTTTGCATAAAGTGGATTCTAGCCCCTTAACCACAGACTCGATCTTGCTGTCCTTCCTTTAAAAAATCATAATTATATGTATGACAACAGCCTGGAACAAGGGGTGTGTTGTGGGTAGGCTGGTGGAGGCAGGGGGAAGAAAATGTGCAACGAGGGGGAAAAAAACTCATCATTAAACCACTTCTTTAAAACTAGGGGTCTGATGGTCACTTCATAAGTGCAACATCTCTATTTCTTCTTGGGCCTTTTTTGTAGCCAACCAGGTAGCTTCTCTGGTATTTCCAAGGAAAGACCTGAGTAACTGGTTTGGACCTTTAGCTAAACTATTTTGAAAGCCCAGTTTACTGTCTTGATCCTTGTTCACATATTCTCTTAATAGTTTCCTAGGACACTGGCCCATTGGATAGTAGGGCTTCTGAATGCCAGTTCTAAAAGGCTCAATCACCTAAATCAGTGATACTCAAAGTAGAGTCCGCATACCAACACTGGCACACAAACTGTTGCTCATCTGCAATAGGTTGTTAAGTGCCACTGAATCAATTACAATTGACAGTGACCCTATGAAGAAAGGATCAGAACCCTGCCCTATCGTGTGCCGTCCTCGGCACCTCGACATACTTGAGCCACTGTTACACTCATTGTGTCAATCCTTCTCATTGAAGGTCTCCCCCTCCTTTGCTGACCTTCTACCTTTCCAAGCTTTCCAAGCGTGATGGTCCCACCTAACAACATGCTCAAAGTATGTAAAATTAGGTTTCACTTATCCTTGCCTCCAAGAAGCACCTTGGCTGCACTTTTTCCAAGACATACCTATTTGTTTTTATTTGATTTCCTTGTTCTTCAGGACTTTGGAGAGGTCTGTGCCAATAGACTTTCCCAATGCAGTATGTCTTCAGATTTCCTGGCTAATGGTGCCAAGGCTGTTGTATGTAGATCCAAGAAAGATGAAGTCATTGACAATGTCTTACATCTATCATGATTGCCTATTGACCTAGTGGTAAAGATTTTGCTTTCTTGATGATAAGAAGTAACCCCTAGTAAAGGCTTTTTGCAGTCTTAGATCTACAACAAAGTGTTTCAAGTCCTCCTCACTTTCAGCAAGCAGGGTTGTGTCATCTGCATTACTCATATAGTTGATGAGTCTTCCTCCAATCCTGATGCCACATTCTTCTGCATTATAGTGTACCTTCTCATATGATTTGTTCTGCATACAGGGTGAATAAGCATGGAGAAAGGATATAGCACTCATGCACATCTTTTCTAATTTTTAAACAATGCGTTCTTCCCTTGTTCTGTTCATTCCACATTTTCTTGGTCTAGGTATAGGTTCTGCATGAGCAAAATTAAGTATTCTGGGATTCCCCTTCTTCTCAGTGCCAGCCATAATTTGTTATGCTCCACATAGTCAATAAAACACAAACAGACATCCTACAAGGATTCTCTACTTTCAGTCAAGCTTCATCTGGCATCAGCAATGATATTCTTTCATGCCATGGTTTCTAAATCCAGCCTGAATTTATGACAGTTCTCTGACAATGTATTGTTTGCTCTAAACTTTTTTTAATTAATTTCAATGAATATTTACAGAGATTTTGGATTTCCATTCATTCATTGTTGAACTTTTCTCCCCACCCACCCCTCCCCCACCCCCAGTTCACTTGTCTCCTTGAAAAGCATTTTTAATGGTCTTCAGTAAAATTTTACTTATAAGTTATATTAGTGATATTGATAGGTAATTTCCAAAGTCTGTTGGATCACCTTTCTTGGAAACAGGGACAAATATTGAGGTCTTCCAGTCCATTGGTTCTCCAAAGTTGTCCTCCAAATTTCCTGGCATAGTTTCATGAGCACATCTAAGGCTGCAATTTTTGTTGAATTATGTGAGTTAGTATCCCATCAAATTCAGTAATAACATTTTCAAATGTTTTATTATTGCTGTTGATGTTAAGCATCATTGAGTCAACTCTGACTCATAGTGACCCTCGATACAATAGATTGAAACAGTGCTGGATACGGAGCTTTCCTCACAATGTCTGCTGTGTCTATTGTTGTAGTCACTGTATCAAATAATCTTGCTGAGAGTCTTACTATCATTGATCCTCCACTTTTCTAAGCACAATCTCCTTTCCCAAGAACTGGCTTCCCTCCTGACAACATGCTCAAAGTATATGAGACAAAGTCTCATAATCCTAGTTTATAAGCAGCACACTGGCTGCACCTTCCAAGAAAGATTTGGTTTTTTTCTTTGGCAATCCATTATAAATATTCAATACT
>NW_006399802.1:16634284-16638152 GCF_000299155.1 Elephantulus edwardii | reverse complement strand
GAACTGGGGATGAGGGTGGAGAAAACAGTGCAACAATGAATGAATGAAAACCCAAAATCTCTGTAAATGTTCATTAAAACTAATAAAATTTAATAAAAAAATTAAATTGACATTCTTGCTCCTTAACATTTGAAAGAAGTCCTTAACAAATTTCCCCAATGTATTGTTTTATTTGCTTTGCTTGACTGTTGCTTCCATGGAGGCTACTAGTGGATCCAAGTAAAATTAAATCCTTGATAACTTCATCTTTTTTTCCCCTATTCATCATGTTTCCTACTGGTCCAGTTGTGAGGATTTTTGCGATCTTGATGCTGATATATAATTCACACTGAAGTCTTCGATTGCCACTGAGTGTTCCAAATCTTCCCTTTCTGTAAGCAAGGTTGTATATCTGCATGACATAGGATGTTTACATTATTCCTTCTCTAATCCTAATGCCACATTCTTCTTTATATATTCCAGCTTCTTGGTTTGCTTTTTCTTTAAATAATGAATATGTATGCTGAAAAAATAAACCCTAACATACACACTTTTCATATTAAGCCATGCAATATCTCCTTGTTCTGTTTGAATGACAGCTTGTTGGTTCACATTTGGATTTTGTGGCTAATCTTGAGGAAAATGGGAAGCTCAGAAGACTTTATCATGCTTATATGAAACCTATATCTGGACCAAGAAGCAGTCCTCAGAAAAGAACAAGGAAAGATTGCATGGTTTAAAATCTGGAAAGGAGTGCATCAGGAATGCATCCTGTCCCCATACCTTTTCAATCTGTATGCAGAACAGCTCATTTGGGAAGCAGGGCTTTATGAGGAGGAGCATGGCATCAAGACTGGAGGAAGACTCATTAACAACCTATGATATGCAGGTGACACAACCTTGCTTGCTGAAACTGAAGAAGACCTAAAGCACCTGCTGCAAAAGGTCAAAAACTATAGTCTTCTATATTGATTGAAGCTCAACATAAAGAAGACAAAGATTCTTACCATTGGGCCAATTGGCAGCATCATATTAGATAGAGAAGAGATTGAGGTTGTTAGCAATTACAACTTGCTCGGATCCACAATCAATACTCTTAACACCAGCAGTCAGAAAATCAAAAGACAAATTGCATTGGGAAATTCTGCTGTTATAGACCTCTCCAGAGTGCTGAAGAGCAACGATGCCAGTCTATATACAAAGGTGTACCTAACCCAGGCCATGGTTTTCCCAGTTACTTGTTATGCTTCAGAGAGTTGGACAATGACTAAGTTGACAGAAGAATAGATGCCTTCAAGTTGTGATGCTGGAGAAGAGTCTTGAACATAACATGGCAAGAAAACAAATAGGTCTGCCTTGGAGAGGATGAAGCCAAGTCTCTCCTTGGAGGCTAGGATTTTGAAGCTCTGCCTCACTTACTTTGGGCATGTGGCTAGGAGAGATCAGTACTTGGAGAAAGACATCATGCTTGGAAGAGTGGATTGACAGCACAGGAGAAGGAGACCCCGGATGAAATGGATTGATAAAGTGACTGGGGCAACGGGGTTTGGTATGTCAGAAATAGTGAGACTGGCTAAGGACAGGAAAGGGTTCAGAGTTGCTATACATAGGGTTGCTGTACATCACAGGTGACTCAATGGCACATAACAACAATAACATACTATGACAGGTTTAGAAGCAGAAGTGTCATCCATTTCCTAAATAACATGCCTCCAGAAACTCTATGAACTTTGATAAATGTTGATAGGTGTAGAGGGGCTTCAGTCCTTTTGTTCATTGGATCACTGTGAGTCATGCTCAACTCAAAGACAATCAATAACAACAACAACAAATTGTAGTGAAAAGAAATTGTCAATTTTTCTTCTCAGAACATCTGGTGGATTTGAACCACATGCCTTTGTGTTGGCAGTGCAACTTTGTACCCAGTAGGCCATTCTGAAAATAGCTGTCAGTGGACTATGGCTCACAATTTGGAAAAAAAAAAATCAATAACAATTGAAAAAAGTCAATCTAGTGAAGTAGAATTGCTTTTGTTCCATCTTACACATAAACAACACAGAATGATTAAGGTGGTTTAAAAAAGTCATATATCTAGGCAAGTGAGGCTCCTGTGAAATAGGAGAGAGGTGTATCTAAATTATAAAGTTAGAGTTTCCATTTCAATAATTCTTTTTTTTTTTTAGTATATGTGCTGCCGAAGCGAGCACTCCATTTCAATAATTCTTAAAGCTAAGAGCTCCTCTTGGCTAAGACTAATGAAATGCAGTAGCTAGAGAAGTTTCTTTTTCTTTATGAGGTTTTACTTATTTAAAATGTGGGGAACACTTGTGAGCTCACACACCTAGAGAAGAGGCTAAACCAGTCTACTTCCAAGCTTTAGAATCGGATGCTATGGGATTGCTCTGCATCTCCCAATGGAGTATGAAAAAGCCAAAGATAGTCCAGATAATACTCAAGTGACACCTGAAGACAGGAACTTCAATTATTTTTCAAAGATAATGTAGTAAGTCAGAGTTTCCAAAGGCAAAGCTTGGTGACAGGGACCCAAGATCTACAGAGGTTCCTTTCCCAAGGGGAAGGTGCCAATTTACCTGCTTAGTAAAGGACATCTACATTCACTGAACAGAAGAAAGCAAGGTTGTCTGACCGACTAAGGAATCAATTGTCAACTTTTTCTTGGTTTCTTATTCTACATACTGCTTCCATTCTGATTTTTTTTTATGTAAATCTTTGCTCTTACTTCCAAAACAGTTGTCTTTTGAGAATGTCTTCCCTCTAATCTGGTCCAGCTCCAGAATGGAAGCTTTTTCATCTCATCTATTGCTCTCAATAGGAAGTCCTTCACAGCCACAGCTTGGCAAGGTGCAATCTGGAATGCTCAAGGGAAGTAGCACCAAGCATAACACTAATGGAATTTCAGACAGAGACCTTGTCTCCGGTAACCAGAAAACAGCACTTAGAGGGTTCCTGGTACATGATTTCTAAGTGATTCCCAGCTGAGGAGGGGTTTCAGTAATTAGGTCTACCAGAACAGACAGGAGCCCTAATCGTGAAACTGTTTTTGTCAAATTGCATTTCTCATAGTTTATGTATTAAATACTAGGTTAAAGCACATGCTACAACATGGACTACCCTTGAAAACAATATGCTGAGCAAAACAAGTCAGATGCAAAAGAACTACTACTGCATGATCCAGAACTGGCAAATATAGAGAGAGTAGAGTTTATTTGTGGTCACAAAGGAGAAAGAGGGAGGTAGAGATGGGGGAGTGTTTTTTACAGATGATGGAGTTTTCTGTTTTGTTGTTGTTAAGTGCCATCAAGTCGTACACAACTCACAGAGACCCTATGAACAAAAGACCTGAACACTTTCGGTTTTAGGTGGTAAAAAATTTTGGAAGTGCATCATGGTAATGATTGTACAATGTGTTGAATATAATTAATATTACTGAACTATGTATATTAAAGTGTCAAATGTATAGATGTATATATATGTACATGTTGTTGTTGATTGCCATTGAGTTGAGCATAACTCACAGCGACCCTATGATCCTGTTCTATAATTATTGTCATACACACACACACACACACACACACACACATCACATTTTGTGCATGTGGCCAGGAGGGACCAGTCCTTGGAGAAGGACATCATTCTTGGAAGGATGGAGGAACAGCACAGGAGAGGAAAACTTAGGATGAGATGGATTGATACTGTAACTGGGGTAAAGAAGGTAGCTGTGTTGAAGTCAAAGAGGCTCAGAATAGAGCAGGCTTCTGAGATGTTGTACACAGCGTCACTATGAGTTGCAGGTGATTTGATGGCACATAATAACAACAACATTATATACATATATATTATATATATACATATATATTTTTTTTTCAAG
>NW_006399802.1:16620338-16630769 GCF_000299155.1 Elephantulus edwardii | reverse complement strand
TATATAAAGAGAGAGAGATGATAAGGTTTTTAAAAAATATATTTTAATGTAAACATGCTATTACTCACTGGAAAAAATTTTAAAGTATTGATTTCCAGCTACCTATGACAACATCTATTATACTAATCAAGCCCAAACTAGCAGGAGTATAATTACATTTTGGGTTATATCTGTCCAGGAAAAGACCTAGTGTAATATTTGGACCAATGATCATTTCCTGTGCTCAGAACTTTAATTTCCTCTGTCAATACCTTTCCTATGAGGGATGTTAGCAAAGACCCATAGATATCTCTCAGATAAGTCAGTGTCTTGAATAACTACATATACTTAAAGTCTTAATGTTTATAAATGAACCCTCAAGTTGTTATCAGCTCCTACTGACAAGTGCTTTTCTTCTCTTACCTTGAGTGGAAACCTTGCAAAAGAAAAAGGCAGCCAAATCAGATAAATTTTTTCATTTATTTGAAATGAAGTAAGGTAATTTTTATTTCAGAATTTTGAAAGGCAATGAAAATAAAAGAGCTCACAAAACATGTGACGCTCATACATATGAAACCAAACTAACTGCCATTGAGTTGATGCTGGCCAACAGCAATCCTACAGGGCAGAGCCTCGTGGTTTCTAAGGCTCTCAATCTTTATGGAAACAGATTGCTATGCATTTCTCTTGTGCAGGAGCGGGTGGTTTCAAACTGCTTACTTTCCTATTAGCAGCCAGTGCTTACTTACCCATGCAACACCTCTTACTAATATTTCATTCTGTAGAAGGTTATGTCCAAGGTCATTTTGCCATACACCTTCAGTATGTAGCACTGCAACAGCAATAGCAATTCTATGAAACCTGCCTAGGTATTTACTGTGGAAAAATGGAGAAATGTCTATCATATCACTGTGCAAAGAAAAGCTAGTTTTGCTTTAATAATTGGTCTGTTTTTCATATTTGTTGCAAGCCTATAAAGTTTATGTATTTTGAGTTTGTAATCAATGTTTCTCCTCATGGCTCTTGTTGCTAGCAAGCTTAAAATCAAGTTCTCAGCTCAATTTATCCATAGTGTGAGGTGGCATGTGGTTCAAATCCACCCATTGTTCCCTGGAAGGAGGATGAACAATTTTCCTCCTATGATTTACTACCTTTAAAAACCCACCAGAGGGTCAGATAGGAGTCAGTTCTAACTTGATGACACACAGCAACAACATATGCATGCAAAGCTGGACTATAACAAAGGTTGAAGAAGAATTATGATGTTAGTTAAGGATATTAAATATATCATGAACTCCCCAAAGAACAAATAAATGTCTCAAAAGATGTGGAAATTAGGAAGAGGATGGGACACTCTGATCATAAACTTTCGGCATAGTATCAAGAGAGACCAGTTCCTGGAGAAGGATATCACAGCTGGTAAAGCAGAATGTCAGGGAGAAAGAGCAAGACCCTTAATTAAATGGTCTGACACAGTGTCTGCAACAACGGGCTAAAACATGGCAATGGTTGTGAGGATTGTGCAGGATCCAGTAGGGATTCATTTTATTGTTTAAAGGGGCTCTGTGTGTCAGAAGCAACTTGATGGCACCTAGTTACGAATAATAATAACACAGTAAAATATGAGGTCAGTTGTAGGTTTCCCACAGATGTCCTTAACAAAACTCAAGATTTTTCTTCTATTCCTATTTTGCTGAAGTTTTTCTTCTTTTTTAAAAAAATAAATGTTACTTTTTATCAGATACTTTTCTCAATCTAAAGAAATCAAATGGATATGCTTTGACAATATTAAATTAAATAAAAAGTAAATAAAATATATTAAATATGAATTAAAATAATTTAATTACATTAAAGAAATATTAAATTGATGGATATGCTTTGACAATATTAAATTGACATTTTTATTGTGGAGGGGTGTGTCAGTGAAAGAGATTACCTGTCATTTTTTTTAGATTTTGATGTCAATATTATGTCGGCATCATAAAACTAGTAGAGAAAGGCATATATCTTTTGTATTTTCTATAGAAGCATTACTTTCTTAAATACTTAATGAAATTCGCCAGTGAAATTGATAGCTGAATTTTTATTGGTTGGAAGGTTTTTTATTACAAATTCAATTTCTCTAGGACTATTCAGTTTTGTGTGTATGTTAGTATCAGTAAATTACATTTTCCAAGGAATTTATCCATTTCTTCTAAGTTGTTAAATTCATTCACTAAGTTGTTATAAAGGTTTTAATAATATTCTTTTCCATTTAATTTATTTTAGTTTCTAAACGAAAGTAGTAGTTGTAATGTCATTTCCTAATGACACTACATTACACGGCTAATGTCATTTGCATCTTAACTTCAAGGGAAGTGTAATGTTAATCAATGAAGAAGCTTATCCCTATGAGGTAGAAGTCCAACATACAACTACTTTGTAATATTTTTGCCAGTTGACACTGGCCTCTACCTTTCTAAGTTAGACTTGCCCAACTGGCCAACAATATCCCCTATAATACCTTTACAATACATAGTGTGGGGTCCATAAATCTTGCTTTCCAAAATATTACTATGTTCCAGATTCTATTTTTATATCAATAGCTAAGACTTATTTTTCATACTTAAGGCTTAGGCTATCACTGACTTTAGTTCATAAAATAAAAAGTCTGTATGATGAAAAAAGGAATCTCATTTAGTTACATTTTGCAATAACCGAACCCATTTGTAAGCCTCACGAGCCCATTTGTAAGCCTCAATGTCACATGTCTAAAAGTTTTTGTTGTGATTTCTGGTGTGTGAGAATACACTGACCGGGCACAGGCTATTTTGACTTAGACAATCACATGTTCTACTATGCCAGGAATGACAAACTGAAGAAAAATAGTGTTGCGTTCACAGTTAAAAAGACAATTTCAAGACCTATGTTGAAGTACAATGTTCTGAGTGAGAGGATACCTACCACATGCATACAAGGAAAACCCGTTAATATGACTATTATTCAAATATAAGCACAAACAATAAAGCCAGAGAGATGAAACTGCAGATTTCCACCACTTTTGCAGTCAGAAGCTGACCCAACAAGAACTCAAGAGACATCAATAATTATTATGATGACTGGAATACAAAAGTTGTAAACAATGAAGAAGGAATGGTAAGCAGAAAGCAGGGACTTGGTGACAAAAATTAGACTGGAGAAAGAATTATTGAATTTTGTGTGGTCGATGATTTATTCATAGTAAATACCTTTTTCAAAAAACACAAAAGGCAACTTTGGAATGGACCTCACCTGATGGACTGCATAAGAATCAGAATTACTATATTTACAGAAAGAATCACTGAAAAAACACATTATCAGCAGTTAAAAAGCAGACCAAGGGCTGATTGTGAAATGGACCATCAATTAACATGTGCAAGTTCAAAATGAAGCTGAGAAAAATGAAAACAATTCCACAAAAATATGATTTTAAGTCTATCCCAACTGAATTTAAGAACTGCTTGAGGCATTAAACACTAGAGAAATGGTGGGAGGACATTAAGGATATCATCTATGAAGAGAGCAGAAGGTCATTATAGAGACAAAGGAGAAAGGAAAAACCAGAATGGACATCAGAAGAAACTGCAAATTGCATTAGAGTGTTGAGAAGCCAAGACAAAAGGAAAAGATGCTGATATAAAAAAGCTGAACAGAATATTTCAAAGGGCAGATTGAGAATGAAAAAAAAATATGATATATATGTATGTATATACATATGTATGTATATGTGTGTATATAAGTATATGTAGGTGTATATGTATGTGTGTATATATGTATATGTATGCATATATGTGTATAAATGTATATATGTGTGTATGTATATGTATGCATGTATAATAAATTGTGTAAAGAGCTGGAGTCAGAGAAAAAGGAACGAATTCACTCAGCATTTCTCAAGCTGAGAGACCTGAAAAAACAAATTCGAGTCTCAAGTTGCAACACTGAGAGATGCTATAGGCAAAATCTTGAATGATTGAGGAAGCATCAAAATAAGATGGACAAACTACTGAGTCACCATACCAAAAAGAATTAGTTGACACTGAAGAATTTCAGGAAACACCACATGAACAAGAGCAAATAGTAATGTACAGTGAAATTCAAGCTGTACTGAAGGCACTGGTCAAAAATAAGGCCTCTGGAACTTATGGAATACCAATAAGCCTGTTTCAACTAATAGACACAGCCCTGGATGTGCTCACCAGTCTATGCCAGGAAATTTGGAGAACAGCTTCTTGGCCAACCAACTGGAAGAGATCCATATTTGTTCTCATATCAAAGAAAGATTTCCATCTCAACAGGATATAAAAATTATCTAACACTATCATTAATATCACATAAAATCAAAATATTGCTGAAGATCATCCAAAAATGGCTACAACTTTGATATATTTAAGCTGGGCTCAGAAGAGGTCATGGCCTGACATCCAAGCAGATATATGCACACCCTGTTTATTGCAGTTTTGTTCACAATAGCAAGGAGTTGGAAACAACCTAAGTGCCCATCCACAAATTAATGGATAGAGAAGCTGTGGTATATTCACACAATGGAATATTAAGCTGCATTGAAAAACAAGGAACTCATGCACTATTATTCAAAATGGGTGATTCTGGAGGACATTATGCTGAGTGAAATATCTCAGTCACAAAAGAACAAATGCTGCATGGTGCCACTGTTGTAAAACAGGACTGACCTTGGGATCAGGGAGAGACTGAGAAAGATGGGTTCAATAATGTATACTGCATTGAAACAGATGAGGGAGAAAACTGTTTAAAAGAGATATGTGATTAGGTATTTTTGTCATGACAGGAGTCTAGAGTGAAGGCTACATGGTGGAGTGGACCTAGGGGAGGGTTTGTACAATAATGAAAGAATTTTTCTTTTACTTTTCCAAGAGGGTAGTGTACTGGGAAAAGGGTTGGGAGGAGAAAAAAGTGCAACAATGAATGAATGGAAATCCAAAGTCTCTGTAAATTTTGACTGATATTAGTAATAAATTTAAATAAAAATTTTTTTTAAAAAAAAGAAGAGGTCATGGCACTAGGGATATTATTGTGGATGTCAGATGGATCCTGGCTGAAAGCAAAAAACACCAGAAGACTATCTGTGTGTGTTTAAGTGACTATGCAAAGACATTTAACTGTATGGAGTATAAGCAATTATGGATAATATTGAGAAGAATGGGAATCCCATGACATTTGTGCTCATGAGAAATTTATACCTAGATCAAGAAGATGTTTTTCAGAGTGAAGAAATACTGCATGGTTTGAAATCAGGAAGGTGTATGCACCACGGATGTATCCTTTCTTCATACCTATTCAACTGCGTGCTGAGCAAATAACTCATGAAGCTGAACTCTATGAAGAGGAAAGTGGCTTCAGTATTGGAGGAAGACTTATCCATAACCTGCATTATGCAGATAATATAATCTTGCTTGTGTAAAGTGAGGAGGACATGATATGCTTGCTGCAGAAGATCAAAAACTAAAACCTTTAGTATGGATTGCATTTCAACATCAAGAAAACAAAGGTCCTCACCACAGGACCAACAGTCACATCATGGAGGACGTATTTAAGCTGTCAATAATTTCATCTTGCTTAGATCAGCAATCAACACCCGTGGGGTCAGCAGTTAGGAAATCAGGAGACATCTTACACTGGGCAAGTCCACAGTCAGGAACCTCTCCAAAATACTTAGAAGCAATGACATCTTTTCAGTCACCTGCTACACATCAGAGAGCTAGACAATTAATAAGAATGACAGAAGAAGAATTGAAGCCTTTAAACTCTGGCATTGGAGATGAGTACTGAATATCCCATTGACTGTCAAAAGAACAAACAGGTATGTCTGGTTAAAGTACAGCCCGAGTGCTCCTTAGAGGCAAAGATGACAAAGCTTTGTCTCTCATACTTTGGACATGTAGCTAGGTGAGGCTATTCTTGGAGAGGGACATCATGCTGAGAAAAATAGAAGGTCGGCAAAGGAGAGGAAGACCCCAACGAGACTGTCTGGAATAGGGACTGCAACAATGGGCTCAGGTGTGTCAGAGATTATGAGTATGGCACAGGATAGAGCAGGGTTAAAGTATGTTCATAGGGTCGCTATGAGCTGTCCTCAACTCAATGGGTACCAAACAACAACAAAAACTGGCTATGGTCTTATGTAGAACTTTTGGCCTGGATCATCCATTTCTTTTATATATTAGTAAAAACCCAAAATAAAGAATTTTCTCCCAGTGGTATTCTCTACTGGACACAATAATCCACTAGAATAATAGCCACACCAAACTCAGAGACCATACTCACAGTTAAGTGTTTTTTTTCAAGGAAAGGTGTACAACTCATTATTATTATCAGTAAGCACACAAAATCTCCCTTCTTCAGTGTAGTGCAGCTCTTGCAAGAGTGGTCTGCCTCCTGAGAAAAGGCCTCCTCTGGGCTCTTTGACGACCCAGGTCTGAGTCCAGACAAGCCTCTTAGGCACCCCTGAGGACAGGCTTTTCTCAGTTCCATCAGGGAAGATCCATTCAGCCTTGTTAGCTGTCATTGCTGACTTGACCACTAGCTCCAAAAGAGAATTCTCACTGTCTTCAGTATCACAGGCCTTGACCTGCACTGCAACTCCTTGCCTCCTCTCTATGCTTTCTCTCTCTTTCTTCCTTCTTCTTCTCTTCTTGCTGTTTTCTGTCTGAAAACCTCTGTGGAGTTGGGTACACCTGTGTACACACAAGTACGTACACACACATAAAACTCTGTCAATTTCAAAACCTAATTCCTCCCATTTCAGGGGGGGTGAGGGGACACAAACTGACTTACCTCATCCTCTTCGTAGTACAAAAGAGATACGTCATTTGCAGAGTACTCATCTCATTTGACAATTTACTGACCATTCCTGCAAGGTGCATATCAAAGTACAGGGTGGGCTGCAACCCAGTGCCAAACAAAAAGGATTATGTCTACAATAAGAGGCTCAGAGTTGTTCTACTTTAACATCTCAATCCTCCCAGGCATAGCTTAACTTGAACATCCCAATCATTGGTACATTAATCACAATATACAAGAAAAATGAGGCTGCTATGGCTCTTTGACAGAAACATTTTGCCATTAAACTTTTCTTAGTCACTTTCTCATTGCCAGTCAAACTGGAGGGAAATTGGGTGTTTCACATGTCTCTTACAGTTTGCACTATTCAACTCCTACCTGTACTTTGTATTCCTCTGATGACTCTCTTTGTTTTTACTTTGCCTGTAGGAATTTTTAGAATGCCAATAGAGGACTCCCACATTAAATAGTATCTGCCTAACAGTTCCTGAGGCACTATGCAATGCTAAGATTTCCTACTAAAATATCCAGAAGATACTCAAAAGATTTAAAAAGTTTCCAAAACTCAAACTGAGACCAAAAAAAAAAATCTACTGACAATCTCTGGAAGAATTTCTGCTGACTATAAAACCAGTAGGCATTGGGAAGAAGAAAGTGTCCTACCCAAGCTTTGCTTCAGGAGTGAGTCGCCTCATATCCCCCTCAAAAAATCAGAGTATTATTTCCTCCTTCTTGTTTCTGCTTATTTCAAGAAATATCTTCTATCACTATGAAAACAGAGGACAAAGAAAAGATAACTGAATGGGTGGTGATACCTTCACTAGGGCAGGAACATAGAACAGTAGATTTAAAAGAAAGATGGTAAGTTTTGTACATGCTAATTTTTTAAAGTCTTTATTAATTCTTTATAATAAATAAGCTTTAGTTTGCTTGGCTCCACAACCAACACTCTTGGTACCAGCAGCCAGGAAATCAAAAGATGAATTGCTTGGCAAAGTCTGCTGTCAGGGATATCTCCATTGTACTGAAGAACAACAATGTCAGTCTAGAGACTAAGGTGGGTCTGATCCAGGTCATGGTCTTCACAATTATGTGCTGTGCATCAGAAAGCTGGACAATGACTAGAGATGATAGAAGGAGAATGTTTTTGAGCTGTGGTGCTGGAGAAGAGTATGGAATATACCATGGTCAGTCAGCAGAACAAGCAGGTTTGTCCTGGAGAGGGTGAAACCAGGCTGCTCCTTGTAGGTGAGGATTCTGAAGCTCCATCTGACATACTTTGGACATGTTGCAAAGAAGGACCAGTCGTTGGAGAGGAACATCATGCTTGGGAAGGCAGAGGGACTGTGCAAGAGAGGAAGATCCTCAATAAGATAGATTGACTCAGTGACTAGGGTTATGAGGGTAGGTGTGTCAGAGACAATAAGATTGGCTCAGAATAGAGAAGGGTTTAGAGCTGCTATACATATAAGTACATATGTACTCTTGTCACTATGAGTTGCAGACAACTTGATGACATGTAACAACACAACAGAATAAATAAGATTCAAGGTGCCTTTATGCTTTCTTCATTATTAGTAAGATGTTTTCAAATACAAGCAAGCGAAATAACTAGTAGATCATATGGATGGAATTTAAGTCAGAAGTAACATGGTTTTAGAAACATAAAAATTGTTTATAGGTAAAAGAAACTAAAAGAGCACTGCTAAATCCTTCAGAGTACTGGAAAGGAATAAGCAGAGATAAGAACACAGAAAAACAGAAAACAATCTCTTTGCCAAGAATTTTGCCTTTCTCTCTCTCAATTTTAGGCATAGTTTGTTACTATCCATACACTCAAAAGCCTTTGTTTAGTCAATAAAACAAAAATAGATATTCGTATGGTATTCTCTGCTTTCAGGCAAGATCCATCTGACACCAACAGTAATATACCTGGTACTCCTTCTAAACCCAGGACTTTTAGCAATTCTTGTGAATATAGTGTTCTAGCCATTTTGCTTACATGTGATATTAATAATATTGTTCAATGACTTCCATGTTCTGTTGGGTCATCTTTGTTGGGAATGGAAATAAATATGGGTCTCTTCCAGTCAGTTGGCCAGAGAGCTGTCTTCCTAATTTCCTGGGACAGAATGGTGACCACGTTCAGGGCTGTATCTCTTGAAACATGTCAATTGCTATCCCATGGAATCTGGCAGGTTTATTTTTTGCCAATGCCTTCAATGACGGTTGAACTTCTCTCATCAGCATTGGCTCTTTTTTTTTTTTTTTTTTAAATCTTATGCTGGTTTATTTACAAAGTCCGTAAAGCATTGGCTCTTGCTCATTTTGTATTTCCTGAAATATTTCAGTGTCAACCCGTTCTTTCTTGTACAGTGACTCTGTGTATTCCCTCCATCTTCTTTTGATGCTTCCTAGATTATTCAAGATATTTTTTCTAGTACCTGTCAGTATCATAGCTTGGGTCTTGACTTTGTTTTTCAGTTCTTCTAATTTGAGAAATGCTGAGGTCTTCCTTTTTTATTCTCCAATGCTAGCTCTTTGCACATTCTGTTATAAAACATTGCTCTGTCTTATCAAGTTGCCCCTTGGAAATACTCAGTTCACCTCATTTACTTCAGCATCTCTACCCATTGTTTTGGTTTCTTGATGCTCTAGTGCAATTTCCAGAGTCTTTTCTGATATCCATGTTGGTCATTTCTTCTCTGTCTTTGCAATGACATTTTGTTATTTTAATGGATGATATCTTTGATGTCATCCCACAATCATCATCATCTGGTCTTTGAACATTAGTGTTTAATGCTTTAAATCTATTCTTGAAATGGCTTTAAGTTCATGTGGTATAGACTCAAAGTCATATGTTGGTTCTTGAGAACTTTTTCTCAATATTCTTCAATTTCAATTTAAACTTGCACATGAGTAATTGATGATCTGTTCCACAGTTGGTGCCTGGCCTGGTTTTGACTGCTGTCCTTGAGTTTCTCCAATAATTCTTTCCATAGACATAGTCAATATTATCCTCATGTAATCCATCTGGTGAAGTCTATGTATAGAGTCACCATCTGTGTTTCTTGAAAAAAGGTGTTTAGTATAAATAAATCATTGAATGAACAAAATTCAATCATCCAATCTCCAGCCTCATTTCTCTCCCCAAGTCTATAATTTCCAACAATCATTCCTTCTACTTTGTGTCTAAAGATAAGAAATTGCAATCAACCTAAAGGTATGCAATTCTAATCTACCAGCTGTTCCATGGAAGAAAGATGAACAATCTTCTCCCATGTAATTTACTGTCTATAAAAACCTGCTGCAGGGTCAGAAATAAGTCAGTTCCAGCTTAACAATACTCAACAATAACAACGTTCTTCTATATTTATTTCAGTTGACTGCTTCTCCTAAGAACATATATGCATGATACAAATATTGTACATGAACAAAAGACTCCTCCCTTAATTCCACATAACATGGGAAAAGTTGTGGGTAGAATTTCTTCTTAGAAGCCAAGAGACTTGCTTTAAGTGTGGCTCTGAAGGGCACTTGGCCAAACTGGCCCATATCAGGTCCTCGTGGCAGACAGGACTGACAGGTCCCAGCTCCCAGCTGGAAACAAAGGAG
>NW_006399802.1:16579471-16619453 GCF_000299155.1 Elephantulus edwardii | reverse complement strand
ATTTTAAAAAGCTAAATTTAAAAAAAAAGAAAAAAATGAAGCCAAGTGACTACTTCCTCTTCTTCTTGTTATGTGCCATTTAGTTGCCTGCGACTCATAGCAACTATGTACAATAGCTGTGAACTCTGCTCTATCCTAAGCTAGGTTCACTGTCTTCAACACACCCCCATTATGCCAGTTACTGTGTCAATCCATCTCATCCAGGGTCTTCCTCTCCTGTGCTGTCTCTCCACCCTTCCAAGCATGATGTCCTTCTCCAGGGACTGGTCCCTCCTCACCACATGGCCAATGTATGTGAGACAGAGCTTCAAAATCCTTGCCTCCAAAGAATAGCCTGGTTTCATCCTCCCAGATATGTATATATATCCATATATACATATATAAGTATGGAAAGAAAGAGAGAGATTTATTTTAAGGAAATGGGTCACATAGTTATAAAGACTAGCAAGTCCTGACTCCCATAATTGTAGGAACTGACTAGTACAAAAATTACATGTCAGACATGATGTTTCTGTCTTGTGTCCTAAGCACCAGAAGTCAGCAGATGAAACCTAGGACACAGCATCAAATGTGAGAGCTGTGCCAGAATATTCATATATACTGAATGTATAGAAATTACCAAGGAAACTTTCTTTCACCAGCTAGGAGAACAAAAGATATTTTTATAATACTGAGATTCATGGCTTTGAGTTGCAGACAATAGACATGATTTAGGAAATCAGGAGAGGATGGTTAGATCTGGCACCTGTATAAAGACATTAGCCCTCAGAAATCATATATCCTCCATATGTAAAATGGCAAGGTTCTTAGGAAATCCACAAATAACTAAACCTACCCTTCAACCATAGTGCACCTTCTTGTCAGAACAAAGATGTTAGATGAATACACAAAAATCAATTCATCTCTACACTATCACAATCAATTAGTAGAAAAGCAAAATTTTAACTCCTGAAAGAGATACAATTTTAAAATTAGCAATGAGAGATTAAAAATGCCTAAAACTATATCTCCATACCTTTACAACCTGTATGTAGAGCAGATTATTTGAGAGGCTGGGCTCTATGAGGAGAAGCGTGGGATCAAGATTGGTGGAAGATCTATCAAAAATCAGCGTTATGCAGATGACACGACTTTGCTCGCTGAAACTGAGGAGGACCTCATGCACTTACTGCAAAGGGTCAAGGACTGCAGCCTTCAATATGGACTGAGGCTCAATGTCAAGAAGACAAAAATTCTCACCACTGCACCAATCGGTAGCATCAGGATGGATGGTGAAGAGACTGAGATTGTTCACAGTTTCAGTTTGCTCGGCTCCATGGTCAACACTCTTGGCACAAGTAGCCAGGAAATAAAAAAACTTATTGCGATGGGAAAGTATGTGGTTAGGGACCTCTCTAAAGTACTCAAGAGCAACAGTGTCTCTCTGGAGACTAAGGTGCGCCTGATACAGGCCATGGTGTTTGCAATCACTTGTTATGCATCAGAGAGTTGGACAATGACTAGGGAGGATAGAAGGAGAATTGACGCCTTTGAGTTGTGGTGTTGAATGTACCATGGACTGCCAAGAAAACAAATAGATTCATCCTAGAGAGGGTTAAACAAGGCTGCTCCTTGGAGGCAAGGATTCTGGGGCTTCGCCTGACATACTTTGGACATGTTGTAAGGAGAGACAGGTCTTTAGAGAGGGACATCATGCTGGGTATAGTAGAGGGACAGCGCAGGAGGGGAAGACCCTCTATGAGGTGGATTGATTCAGTGACTGGGATAATCAGGATGGGTGTGTCAGAGGCAATGAGATTGGCACAGGATAGAGCAGGGTTTAGGGCTGTTGTACATAGGGTCGCTATGAGTCACAAACGACTTGACGGCACATAACAACCACAACAAAACTATATCTAAACCCACAAAGTAAAAAAACCTTAATATGGAAGAAAATTAAGTTTAGTACATCTACAAATTAATATTTTACTCATATGTCACTACAGAAAATGCTTCTATGAAAGTAAGTAAAGTAAAGGTCACCCAAACATAACAAATCAATGAAAAAGATGTTAATGTTTAATCTGGTTCTTCACTCTGTCAGTTTCAAACTCATGTTTTATATCCTAAAATTACTAACAATGCTAAAAATGCTACAGTGAGTTCCTTGGTCACATAGGATTACAGAGTGAAGTTTGCTACAGAGAACAGGTTAAAATGAAATAAGTAGAATGTTTATGAACATTTGACACTTTGCAAAGATGTGAAATAAGCCTAAGAAAATAATGTATTCATATTTATAAAACACATGATTCTACATTAAAACACATGATTCCAAATTATGCAAAAGCATAAAGTATTATAGAAAATTCCGATTAAAATGTTTATATAAGGCAAACTGTGCACCAATACCAATAAAAGCAACATGTTTAAAAGGAGGAAGCGATAACCAAAACTCTTTTATAAAAATTCTTTCAATATTGTCAGTGGCTTCTTAAGGGGTAAACTCCAGAGCCTTTAACATACCAAGGACCTCCAAGAAAACGAATAGGTCTGACTTGGAGAGGGTGAAACCAAGTTTCTTCTTAGAGGTTTTTGAGCTTCTGTATCACATACTTAGGGCAGGGGACCAGGAAGGACCAGTCCTTGGAGAAGGACATCATGCTTGGAAGGGTGGAGGGGCCGCACAGGAAAGGAAGAGCCCAGATGAGATGGATTGGTAACTTGGGCAATATGGGTTGGTATGTTAGAGTTAGTGAGATTGGTTCAGGACAGGGCAGGCTTCAGAGCTGCTATAGTAGGGTCACAGGCGACTTGATGACACATAACAACAACAATGCAACTGGAAGTACTTTCTGCTTCTTTTATATTTATCAATTTAGATAACTAACTTTCAAGCGTCCTCTTTATTTTCCATGAAATGAAAGGTTACAGGCCCAACAGTATTAATGGAAATGTTCTTTATTATAGTTTTATATATAATACAAAGGTGATATCTCAGTTAAAAATCTTTATTAGTTTTGATAAATTTTACTTCATTACTTCTTGATATAACTGGGGAATGAAGAAGGAAGAGTGAAAGAGAACTGAAGCTTTTGAATTATGATGTTGACAAAAAAGCATTAAATATATACCATAGAATTCCAAAAAGAACAAATGGATCTGTCTTGAAAGATGTATAGCTAGAGTAATGTTTGGAAGCAAAGATGACAAGATCTCATCTCACTCACTTCTGGCACATTATGGGTTGAAGCTCAACATCAAGAAAATAAAGATTCTCACCACTGAGCCAATTAGCAATGCCATGATAGATGGAAAAGGGACTGAGAGTGTAAACAATTTCAGCTTGCTCCAGTCCACAATCAGCATTCTTGGCACCAGAAACCAAGGTACCAAAAGATGAGCTAGATAGGAAAGTGTGCCATCAGAGACCTCTCCAAAGTGCCTGATCCAGGCCATGGTCTCCACGATTACTTGCTATGCATCAGAGAGTTGGACAAGGACTAAGGATGACAGAAGAAGAATTGATGCCTTTGAGTTGTGGTGCCGAGGAAGAATATTAAACATATCATGGACTACCAAGAGAACAAAAAGGTCTGTCCTGGAGATGGTGAAACCAAGTTGCTCTCTGGAGGCAAGGATTTTGAAGCTCCATCCCACATACTCTGGCACGGGACTAAATCTTGGAGAAGGAAATCATGCTTGGAAGGGTGGAAAGATAGCACAGGAGAAGAAGACCCTGAATGAGACAGATTGATACAGTGACTGAGGTAATAGAGGCAGGTATGTCAGAAACAGTGAGATTGGCTCCAGATATGACAGGGTTCAGAGCTGTTGTACAAAGGGTCACTATGAGTTGCAGTTGGCTCATGGCATGTAACAATAACAATATCTGAGCAAGGTAGAACTGTTGGAGCACCAGTCAATGCGAAGTACAAAAGCCAGGGTAACTCTAGGTATATAAGAACCAGAATATAATATGCAGACCCTTCAAGGCTGGGATAAACATTCTCAACAGTTTACATATTTTGGTTCACTCAACTAAAATGTTACACCCCTAGAACAAGAGGAAGAGTAGAAGATAGTTGGGAATTGGATAATGAAGGAAACAATAAGTTCTCTTTCCAGACATGAAAGGGTAGTGAAACTCATTTTACATATTTTGGATTTGTTGTCAAGAGTGGCTAGTCCTTGGAACAAAGACATTATGCTAGGAAAGATGGAGGGTCAGAGAAAGAAAGCCCCTCATCAAAATGGCCTGAGAGAGTGTCCATAACAATCTGAGCAAGTTAGAGATTGGGAGGATGGCTCAGGATAGGGTACATTTCAGATCGGCTGCTCTTGGGTCATTACGAGTTGTAGTTAACTTGATGGCACATAACATAATACCAGAAGAAGAAGGGATGATAATGGGTACCTAAAAACAACCGTTGACCCTTGAAAGGAACACAGTCGCCTACCCTACAATGACCCTCTGTTCTCTGTCAGAAGAACTAGTAGATAGTCTAAGGCAGGGATTATACACCATTTCCTAGACTGTGGAGCATTATGTTGCATGAACTAAGTCTCATAAGGACAAATACTGCCCAAGACCATTATTGTAGAAATAGAAAGATACCTAGTAAAACATGTATGAGGATCCAAGGGTGGGAGGGTGGGAGTGAAAGTGTGAGGTGAGGCGGGGGGAAAATCATAGAGTCATTTAATTTGGTGGGTGGAGGGAGGAGGCAGTAAAGGAAATGAGAAAGATCAGCAGGGATCAAGAAAATGGATAATGGTGGGCATAGTTGAAGGGTGTTTAATTTTATAAAACAATACATGGGAATGATTGTATGAAACACAATATGAATAAAGGATGGTGTGAAACACATGTATACAAACTCCATAAGCAAACCAATATAAAATTTAAAATATTTTAAAAAGCAACAACAAACCATTCATTAGGAAGTTTTGAATCTTGTCTCTATTATCTGTACTAAATCCCAAAGCTATTTCATTCATTCCCATAACCTTAAACACCTTAAGCATATATAAATAGATGACTCCTTCATTTACATCTCTTCTTAATCTCTCCAAAGACAAATCTCATAGCCAACTGCCTTCTTCAATATTTCAACTTGAATTCTAATAATCTTAATTTAACACACTACAAATCAAATAAAATACAGCTCCTTCCAACCAGAGTGTTCTATAATAGTAAATTGCATGTTATTTATCTAATTGCTAAAGACAAAACTCCTTGTCCTGTCACGTCTCCCCTCATTCTGCCACAATACACAGATAATCAATCCACCAAGAAATTCTGTAAACTCAACCTCCAAAATGGATTTCACATCTCCACTGTCACCTCCCAATCTCAACCATTATCTCTCCTTTGACTTCCAAAGATGCAAACTGCTCAAAATTCTAGCACGAGTTTACTCAAGCTCCTACCACCAAAAAATACCCAAGTCACAACCCCTCTATCTGCCTTTCTTGAGGATCTAAACTCCAAAAAACTACCTCTCACCATACTAACCCTACCTCTCAATTCAATCAAATCTCTCTGTCTCTCTTCTCAAGCACGTTACTTTATTCCATATATATATATATATATATAATAAATTCACCAACTCTACAAAATCACCACAAGAAATAATTGGCAGCCTTCAATAGGGATTTGATCTCAACATTAAGGACACAAACATTTTGCCAGTGGACTAAAAAACCGTAACATTATGATGGACAGAAAATGGATTGAGACTGTCAACAACTTCATCTTTCTTGGATCCACAGTCAATACACTTGGTACCAGCAATCAGGAGACATATTGCATTGGGAAAGTTGCAGTCAGAGATCTAATAAAATTATTGAGGAATAATGATGTCCGTTTGCGGACCAAGGTATGCCTGATTCAGAGTATGGTCTTTTCAGCCACTTGCTATGCATTTGAGAGCTGGACAATGACCAAGGATGATAGAAGTTGTATTGTAGTGTTGGAGAAGAGTGTTGTTGATCTCATAGACTGCCAAAAGAACAAATAGATCTATCTTGGAGAAAATGCAGCCAGAGTGTTCCTTGCAGGCAAAGATAATGAAGCTTTTCTCATATACTTAGTCATCCTGTTAGGAGAGGTTATTCTTTGAAGAGGGACATCATGCTTGGAAAGGTACAGAGTGGCAAAAAAGAGGAAGATCCTCACCTGAGTAGATTGATACATTGATTACAATGGGGTTGAGTGTGTCAGAGACTGTGAGAATGGCACAGGATAGGACAGTGTTCAGATTGGTTGTTAATAGGGTTGCTATGAGTCATATTCAACTCAAAGGCACCTGACAACAACAACAAAAGAGGTGGCTGATTATTCACAGGTACAGCTTCCCTAACTCATAGTATTATATAGTCCAGAAGAATTAGCCTAGACTAGTGGACAATGCTAAATTGCAGAGGAGAAATGGTGTGCTTTCTTCTGAATCTAGAATAATATTATAGTATTTGGAATGTTTTTCTTTTAAAAAATGTGTAAATAGTAGACCACAGAGATGGTAGCCTTCAGTATAATATCAACATATTATATTGCTACCTGTTTAGAAAATTACCAAGATATTGTTGATTTGCAGTCATAGGATGTTGCATAGAAGGAGATGTTTAACTAGTTATTGTTTTGCTTTGTGTTTTTTTTTTTAGATTTGAGGAATAGCTATTTGTTTCTAAACTCATAGAGTCAGCTTTGAGTGAGTTCTGACTTCATGGTCCATAACAAGGTGTGTCTTAGGACATTGCTACTCAAAGTGTGATCCACTAAACAGGAGCAGCATTACATTCTAGAAAGCTTGCTGAATATGCTGAATCTCCAGATACCCCATGCCAACAAAAGCAGAATATCCCTTCTAATAGGATTTCAAGATGATCTCTGTGCACATTCCAATGTAAAAAGTATTATCTTAGGAAATGAGATCTTATTATTTATGCCGTTAACTTTAAGTGCCGTGTCCATCCCGAAGAGTAGACAAGAAGCTAAGGAAAGTACAGAAGGACTTCAAAACAATTTAAGAATCAACTTTGTAGTACTTTGCTGTTGTTGTTGTTGTTGTGTGCCAGCAAGCTAGAATTGTCTCATAGTTGACCTTCTAGTGGGGCGACTGCTCATCTTTTCCCCAAGGAACAACTGGGGAAATTGCACCATGTACTTATGGCTCAATAGCAAAACTTTTTACTAGTCCACTAGAATTTCTTTTTGAGTACTTTAATGCCTTTCAAAAGTCTAGACCCTCTGATAAAACTTTATCAAAGATAATAGAATCAAATAAAATATCTAAAAAATGTTAAGCAGTGCTTAAAAAGTCTTCATATGATTCTATGTTTTCCTTTATTTGCTTTGATTTAGTTTTATTAATGACCCTATTTTGCACCATGATCTAAAAAACTAAGTTCTGATTCCTCAAGGGGGCAGGCCTTCCCCATGATTCTACATCATGAATGCCTGCAGAGGTAACATTAGGCATAGAGTCAATGCTAACAAAAACCATTTCAAACCTATGACAAGTATTAAAATTAGTTTTAATATTGGGATCAGCATGGCTATTTTTTAAGAAAGTAGATTTAGCAATTATTAGATGACTAATTGATACACTAAAAAGAAAAAGTCATTGTGTAAAAAAAAATATAAAAAAAAAGAAAAAGTTATTGTGATAAAGTAAACCCAAGGACAAAGAATAGGCTTAGATTTTGACAACTGTTCTCACGTCAGCAGCACATATACTAAAATTGGAACTATACAGAGAAGATTTGCATGGCCCCTGCTGAAAGATGACATGCAAATTCTTGAGGATTTTGACAACTAAAAAACAAAAATCCCAGAACTGCTATCCTCCTGACATGAGCTTCTAAACTTTTCCTAGCACTCCTGCTGCTGTTGTGTATTATTGAGTAAGAAGGGACCAATAGCCGACCCTCCAGTGGGTTTTCAGAGTCAGTAATTGCATAGAAGGAGACTTCTCATCTTCTTCCCATGGTAGATTTGAACCATGTGCTTTGGGGATTGCAGTATATAATTAGTTGTTCCTTTTAAATTATGACCTTTATGAAGACAGAGATTGTCTCTTTCATATTTGTATCATGGGTACCTAGAACTTTATCTGTAATTGTTGTGTGTAATTGAGTAGGACATTACCTGACACATTTTAAAAAATAAAAAACTCCCACACGCCTGTTGCTATGAAGTCAGTTCTGACTCATAGTGGCCTCTTGTGTTACAGAGTAGAAATGCTCCTAGGATTTGCTTGGCTGGAATCTTTATGGAAGTAGTTTGCCAGGCCTTACTTCAATAGGGCCTTGTGTGGTTCAAAATTTAGGCTAGTACTGATCACAAACTACATGCACCTTCTATGAACCTTATCTAGAATATATTGTTGTTGTTGTTAAGTACCATTGAGTTGGAACAGATCCTTAGCTGACCCTCTGGTGAGTTTTCAGAGGCAATAAACCCCACAGGAGGAGTATGCCAATACTTCTCTCATGACAGCTGGTGGATTTTAACCTTATGCCTTTAGAATTACAGTGCAGCTTCTTACCACTGGGCCACCAGAAGTATATGTAACAATTATTCACTGGATAAATCAATCAATGGTATATAATTGATAGGGAAATAAAGTCATTGAAGGTAGAATAAGCAAACTGAATCTAACAATTCACTTTTCAAGTATGAAATGCTATAGAAAAATAAGTAGGATATAAATAATCTTTACTTTAGACCCATTTATCTGAAACATAAAATATATATTTAGACTATATGCTTTTGTATTAGTTGTATAGAAAGTTAGATGAGATAGAGTAGATTTCATTGACTTGGTAGCAATTTAAGGAGCATTCATTTATGTATTACTTACAGGTTAAATTATCCCTTAAGTTTAAACAATGGATCAAACACTATGAAGATATAGTCACAAAAACACAGTCTAGACTAGTACTTTTTTTTTAAGAATAGAAGGAAATAAAATTTTATTTTCTTAAATAAACTTGTCTTTAAGCATTCCATAACTGAAATTAGTATTCCCCTGATGAATCATTTGGAGACATTTTACTACAAATTGCAATACAAAATGTTCTTTCCAATGGGGTAGCCTGTGGAATCAGAGCTGTTTCTTGGTAAAGTTTATGAGTAAACTCATTACAATTTTAATATTTGTTTCCTACACTGGAGACTTGATCTCCAAGAACCAGAATAAGCAAACAAACATTAATAGTTTTTAATCCAAGTTTTAAGGAGTATGTTTTTTAAATACTTCAAGTGCTTCTTCTATCTTTTGCATACTCTTAGCCAAAATCCCTCTATATCTAGACCAAGAAGGCATTGTCTGAACAGAGCAAGGGAACACTGCACAGTTTAAAATCAGGAAGGGTGTGCTTCAAGGATATATCCTTTCTCCATACCTATTCAATTTGTATCCTGAACAAATAATCCAGAAAGCTGAACTCTGTGAAGAGGAATGTGGCATCAAGATAAGAGGAAGACTCATCAACAACCTGCATTATGCAGATGACACAATCTTGCTTGCTGAAAGTGAAAACTTGAAACATTTGCTGAAGAAAGTCAAAGACTACACAGCCTTCAAAGCGGATTACATCTCAGCATTAAGGAGACAAAAATCCTTATCAAATGGGACAAAAGGCAACATCATGATAGGTGGAGAAAAACTGAAGTTGTCGATAATTTCATCTTGCTTGGATCAACAATCAACACCCTTGTTGCCATATAGAAAAGCAATAATTTTAGTTTGAAATATAGAAAAGCAATAATATTAGTTTGAAAACTAAAATGTGCCTGATTCAGACCATGATCTGTTCAATTACTTGCCAGGCCTCTGAGAGCTGGACAATGAATAATGACAGAAGAAGTATTGAGATTGGGTGTTAGAGAAGAGTATCAAATAGTCCATAGACTGCCAGAAGAACAAACAGATGTGTCTTGGGGAAAGTGCAGCCAGAATGCTCTTTGGAAGCAAAGATGGTGAAGTTTTGTCTCTCATACTTTGGGCATGTTGCTAGGAAAAGCTATTCCTTGGGAGGGAACATCATGTTTGGAAAGGTGGAGGGTCAGCAAAAGAGTGTAAGACCCTCAGTAAGATGGTTAGACATCATGATTGCAGCAATAACCTCAAATGTGTCAGAGTTGAAGGTCGCTGTGAGTCATATTCAACTCAAGGGCACCTACCAGCAACAGTCAAGCTCATAGCAGGAAATTGATGGTATATTTAAACTGAATGATTGAAGCAAGCTAGGTAGAGGTTAAAAAAAAAAAAGACCCTCAAGGAGATGGATTGACACAGTGATGGCAACAATGGACTTAAGCACAGCAAGACTGCGAGGAGGAGCAGAATTAGGCTGTGCTATTTGGATGGTTGGGTGTTTTGGTGTTTTTTCCCTTCTGTTGTACATATGATCACTATGAATGAGAATCAACTCAATGACACCTAATAAGCAACAGTAAAGTGGGAAAGGGAGCCAATGCCACATCCTGTCCTGAATTAGCAAGAGGAAGGGACGGCAACCAAAAATGGGAGAGTCGGGGCAAGAACTGTAAGAGAGAGAATACACTGTAGAATTTATGGTCTTCAGCAGAGGAAAGCAGCCATGCCTTCTTTACTATATTTTAAAGTCCATCCTGAGTCAATTAGCTGTTTTTAGCAATGTGAGTTTTGCTACTTTTTTATTGGAACATTCCTTTCATTCTGTAAAGGATTTGTTATCCCTACAGAAAGGGAGCCTGCAGAACATCCTGGCCTCACTGTCCTCGTACCCTTGAGTCTCCTGCTGGTCCCTTCTATTGATTCAAACTAAGAAGTCAAAGGGTAAAGTAAGAGCGCCTAAGACACAGTTCATAGAAACCAGCCTGAAGACGTACGAACCAGGATGAGAAAGAGTGGACAACGAAGGGTGAGATTTAATGTCTGCCACACATAAACCCTTCTACTGCAAAGTTTGTAATTTCACTCATGAAATTATTTCCTCACACATTTTCCCAAGAAAGAGTAAAAATAGATATATAATAGTAATGAATATTTCAATGACATTTGATAGAAATGCAAAATTCATTGATGTATGTATTTGAAGATACAGCAAAAGCAAGCTTCCTTTATACCTCCCTGCAACTTTCTGAAATAAAGTAAAAGGAAGAAAAAGTTATGTGCTATGAAACTAGCAAGGAAGTAAGATTCCTAAATAACAGCAAGAAATACCTGCCAACGGTTACCCATGGTGGAGAGTGTTTGGTGGAGCTCTCAGTTTAAGAAATGTTTTGGAAGCAGGAGTGGTATCCACTTCCTAAACAACATGCCTCTGGAAACTCTATGAACTTTGATAAATGACTATAGTTATAGAAAGGCTTCAGGCCTTTTGTTCATAGGGTCGCTATGAGTTGTGCTCAACTCAATGGCAATCAACAACAACAACACAAAGAAAGTAAAATGTTTATTAACTCAGTGGATGCAACCAACATTTACTGTTACATGCTGTGAAGTGTATTCTAATTCATGGCCACCTCATGCTTGACAAGTAGAAGATTTTCAAAGCTATTTGGCTTCCTAGAGCAGATCATATCCATCTTCCAAAGCACATCTGGGTGGGTCCAAACCACCAACCTGTTAGTTAATGTTATTGTTCGTTTCAGTGCATGTCCATTTCAGCTCACATCAACCTTATGTAAAACAGAAGAGTACAGCTGCCTGGTCCTTGCCACTCTCACAATTACTGCTCTGCTTGATCATGTTAGCGTAGCCACTGTGTTGATCCACCTCATTAAGAGGTTTCTTCTTTTTCACTTAACCTTTTCTTTACCAAGTATAGTATCTCTCTCCAGGGGCTGGCCTCCCTAAAATTATACCCACAATATGTGAGACAAAATGTTTCTAAGAGGAAATCTGGTTGCAATTCTTTGAAGACGGATGTGTTTGTTCTTTTGGTAGCCCAAGATATCATCAATATTCTTCACAATTCAAAAATACCAAGTCTTCTTCAGCCTTTTTCCCTTTCACTGTTCAACTTTCATCTACATAGGAAGTGATTGAAAATATCATGGCTTGGGTCAGACACATCCCAAAAGTGGCATCCTTGCTCTTCAGTGCTTTAAAGGAGCTGAGAGTTGAGTGCTTACCACTTGTGCAACCCAAGAAACTGGTACACTATATAGTGAGTGGGAAAAGCAAGCTCCAGAGCAGTATGTGTAATAGGATCTCACTCGTGCAAAAGAAACAGTTTATACCTATTTAAATAAGTGTTTCCAACTCTTGTGTTTGCCTGGAAAATACCTGGAAGGATACTTTGTTCATACTAATCACTTCTTGGTGGAATTTTTATCTCATAAGTTTATACATAGCACTTATATTTGTTAAAAATCATACAGTATTATTTTCAACATAAAGAATTAACTTTAAGCATGAGAGGGAAGGAGAAAGGCAGAATAATTTCTTCGGGAGCATTGAGTTTCTATTAATGGTAGTGGGACAATTTGAAAATAATAGCAGTGGCTACATATGATTAGCATAATCAACGTCACTGAAATATTTATGTAAAAATTGTCTAATTGGCAAATGTTTTAGGAGAAATACATATATACATATGTTTTACCACAATAAAAAATTACTTTTAAAAGATTTATACATTTTAAACACATTTACTCAATACCTATAATGTGCAGAACATGTACAATGTTACACTTTAATAGAACAGAAAAGTTGGCTCAGTAATGAAAACAATTCAAAGCTATACTTTTCTCACAGGTCATATGTTGTTATTGTTATGTGCCATTGAGTCACCTATAGGGCATAGAGACTAGTTGTAAACCCTTAGAAGATAGGGGCTTTTGTATCATCAGGTAGAATCATAGTGATTTCTATATGGAAAATATTCAATAAATATTTTCTGAATGAATCAACTCAGACTCGTTGTAGTTGGGTCAAAACCAATTCATAGTTGACCCTTCAGTAGGTTTTCAGAGGCTGCAAACTGCACAGAAGGAGACAGCCCATCTTTCTCCTAAAGAGTTGTTAATGGATTTGAACCACCAGAGAAACAGTGCCATTGAGTTAGCAGGGTAAACCCCCTATGGGCCAGGCCAATAGAGCTCCCTACCCCACCAGAATAAAGGAATATGTTAAAGACTAAAGACTATATGGGTTTCAGAGTCCCTACCACACTTTTTTCATTATTTTAACTCTGTCCATTTAAAAGACACAGCTATACATGTCTTGTGGTCTCTCTGGATGATTAAATTCATTCTGTGGCTGAGTCTATGTAAAGAGCAGAAGTATAGGTTATAGGGAATGTCACATCTCTACACACTGGACTGTTCTGAGGCAGCTACCAGCATTGTCACAGGTGCTAGTAGAGATGACAACAATGTAAAAGCCCTTCTATTATGACCTGATGTGCTCCATGTATTTTTTTTTTACCCTATACTGTTTGTGTTCAAAAGAAAAATGGTCCGAATTTATTAAAATTAATCATCTTTGTGCCTTCCCCACAAATATATCGATCTCAGGCCCAATCCTCTGACAAGGCAGCCAAGTAACCGTCATTTTCTGAGAGTTGATGTGAGGCATCAGAACGCTAACACTGCACACAACAGGACACCACCCCCCGCCTTCTGGGTTTCTAAAAGCTAGTCTCTATTCTGCACCTTCTGTATACATTTTAGCAAAGAAAATAAAAAAAAATGCAATCACTCAGGACCCTCTTTGCTTATTTATTATCTAGATTTTTATGTTCTTATTGTATTGAAATTGATATTATTAAAAATTATGGGGTTATTTAAAATTTCACTGTTTTATTTCAAATTCAGAAACTTAGCTGATTCAAGACTATTGGATGTAGGCAAATAATGTATTGTCTGGTTTTTAAGCTTGATGATCACTTGCAAACATTTATAGCATTATGATGCTTGGTTTTGACACATTTTTCCAGGACAAAATTTTAAATAACTTCAAAAGGAGCAGTTTTTACTTCATTCCTTCCATTTTTAAACTATGAAGTTTCAAAGCACAAATCAGACACGAGGCTCAGGATAAAATCCCACACCCTTGCATGGCCTACACATACACTTTATGATTTGTCTCACTCTCCCCTCAACTCACTCTCTCCTCAACCTTTTGATCTTCAGTCTCATCTCACAATCATCTTTTCATCATTCCCAAAGCTCTAGTCCCTGCTCTTCTTTTAGGTTTCCTAACCGATCAAAGTTTCTTCTGCCTCGGGACCTCAGCACATGCTATTTCTCAGTCCAGAATCCTTCTTCACTTTATTCCTGACTTGAACAGCTTCTCCTCATCCTTTGAGTCTCACTCTGGATAAAGGTTGCTCAGAAAGGCTTTCCTAACCCCCTAGTCTAACATATACCCCATTCCTGTTGTTCTTTCCCTGCTCTTTCTCATCATGGCATTTATTACAGTTCATATTTACATATGCATTTGTGTTGATAACAGCTTAACATCTTTCCTTCCAAAACCTGTGGATTCCAGATGATGAGAATCATGATTATTTTGTTCACCAGTGTTAAATCTCAACAAATATGTGTCACTTAGATGAACAAATAAAAGTAGTAAGCAAACTTTATACCTTATTTTCCTTACTTTTCTCATAAATTAGAAAAAGTAAGGAAAATTGAGTCCCTATCTTATTCATAAACTAAGTTGACCATCCTGTCTGCGTAAAATTGTAGGGGGAATTTAGACTGAAGAGAATTTGACTTTATTTGTACAGTCTAACAACAGCACAAAATGGGACATTTTGTGAAAGCTAACACAGAAGTTAGAAAACTGGTA
Organism: Elephantulus edwardii; assembly: GCF_000299155.1. Taxonomy (NCBI): domain Eukaryota; kingdom Metazoa; phylum Chordata; class Mammalia; order Macroscelidea; family Macroscelididae; genus Elephantulus; species Elephantulus edwardii. The sequence continues at coordinate 16,604,679 of NW_006399802.1, read as the reverse complement.
TTCTGAAAGAAAAGAGGTAAAAATCTAATTATATCAAAGGAGAAAAGTATTGGGAGACTAAGAACAGAGACTTGCAAATCGGAAAAGTCAGCCAAAAGGTGAGAAGGACTTTTAAAAGGCAGGTGGAAATGGGAAAGGGAGGACCAGATTGATGACCTAAGAAGGAACTTACTTATTGAGAAAGCAATTTGGATCCTGCTGAAGGAGAAGAAGAGTGTGAGAAGAGGATGCCTTTGTTTTCAAGGAGTTCTAGGCGTGAGGTGGAACAGAAACTTCAGCTGGCAGGAAGGTCTAAAGAAGTAAACTTAAACACCCTCTATGCTATTCCAGTCATGAATATCCAAGTGTTAAATCTGAGAGTTTATTAGTTTCTTAATGAAATCCACAAAATGAAAGCAATTGTCCCAATGAACACCAACAGTATACTTTAACTCTAAGGGTAGCATTACCAGAATGGCTTTCAACCTCTCTTAAAGGAGAGTCTCCATGTCTAAGCTAATAGCAATGAAGAGCAAAAATGGAGCATTCCAAAAACAAAGTTGCTTGGCTTTCAAACCTGATTATCTTCTAATCGCTCATCCATATCTATGAGAATCTTTGCAAGTTTGCTATTCTAAGGGCTTGCCCTTAGGGCGCTGTATTTCTTTAAAATTCTCTGAGGGTAAAAACAATACCAATACTTGGTACAAACCCCACAGGATGCCAATGGATAATGCTGGAGACCATAATAGTAAAACCAAGCAGACCACACCTGCTGCCATCTAGTCAAATATGGTTCACAGGGACCCTCAAGGGCAGAGTAGAACTCCTATGAGTCAGAACTGACTGGTTTGTTTTGGGTGTTGGTAATCCTACAGAAGCAGACTGAGTTTAAACTATCCACCTTTCAGTCACCAGCTTAACCAGACACTTAACCACTGCATCACTGGGAGCTCCTTAAAAAGAAAATAGACAACTGGTAATATTTGCAGATGATACAGCTATTGCACTTATTATGTACCAGTTCCATTCTACGCCGCTCATATATAAATTTTTTTTCATCTTCTCAAATATCATATGAAACTGACTTATTTTATTTTACAGATGGGGGAATGAGGCATGTTAAAGAGTAGCATCATTGAGGAAAGTATTAGGGACTCAAACACAGAAACTGACTCTGGTGCTCAGTTAATTATGACACCAGTTCCTTTAGTTCCTTAAACTTCACCTCACAATTTATAAAACACTTTATTTCCCCCCATCTTTAATTTTTTTTTTTGTCTTGCGTCTCCTTCCCCCATCCTCCCAGCAAAGAAGAAAAACGATGAGTTTTAGGGAAATTTGTGCATCGAGACTCTGTCATCTGTATGTAACTTGTTTTGCAGAGAAGTGTTTCTGTTGTGGGTGTGTCTTGCTGTAAATATTTGTTCATATTTTTGTGAATTCAATACTATGTACCATTGTATTATAGTAACTTTTATAAAGCAAACCATAAATATACTGACTTTTCTTACAGAAAAAAATTATAAAACACTTTAGAAGAGATGCAATCATTATCTGATGCTTTCAACAAAATTTAGAGTAAGGAATAGCTTTGTCTTCATTTACAAATAGGAAAACTGAGGCTCAGAGGCAATAAATTACTGGTGCAGAAAAAGCAACAGGACTAGTAGGAGGCAAAGGGCCTGAGATCCACAGCATGTCATTCCTAAAATGCCACAGTACCTCTCATTTCTGCTTTATGGGTCTTGTTGATGAGGATTAAGTTGCATCTACACAATCAGATACGCAGAGGATAAAGGCTGCATTTAGGGTTTATTGGGTCTGGCACCAACGCCCCGATACTTGAAAACATGACAGTATCTCCAGCTGAAATATGATTTCATAGGACTCCAATGTCATGGAGTATCCGTGGGAAGAGAACAGGGGCAGGGGAAACTGACCAAGTGAACAGCACCTAATAACCGCCTCCAAAAATGTCCCTTTTCTGAAGCAGCTGGCTGCTGCCCGTCAGACTGGCCCTCTGCCGCAGCCCCCTGGGTGTGTGACCAGGAAGCAGCGCAGTGTTGCAAAGGCTGAAGAGAGAGGAACCACAGTCCGGACACACGGACACACGACCAGGAGCCCTTTAGTCCGTCTTTTCTGGTTAACGCCTCTCCTGCCTTCACTGTTTTTATGCCCATCCCTCCCATGCCGCACCCACAATGCCAAACGCTGTCATTCAACTCCTGCCTGCCACTTGTACATTTCTATCTCATTTCTCAATTACCCCAACAGCAAATCAATTTGGGGATCTTCTGACGGTTTCTAATAGTCAGGGCATTGCAGTGCTGGCTCATATCACCCACAAACTCAGTATCTTCCCATTACGTCTCACACCAAACCACATTCGCTTCTGATCTGCAGTAACACCCTCCTCCCTTTTTTTAGCTGCAATCCAATAATGCTGACAAGGTTAGGTATTGGAAGCAATGGCTATTGCAGCCAACTCCCTGAGCAGCAGGAGCTTTAAGCAAGGATAGGGAAGCCTAGAACATGCTTCTACCCTTGGTCATGTCATCCTTCCCCCTCCCCTGGAGGACATGCTGACCAACGGGCAGTGGCACAAAACCACGGACCCCAGGTCTCCTACCCCTTGACTCCTGTCACTGCGGTGGCTGCTATAGAAACAGCAGGGCGTACACAAGGGGCTGAAATTAAATACCCATCCGGACCAGAGCTGGGATCCGCCTGCTGCCTCAGTCACCATGGCAACCTGCGGAGAGGAGGGCCGCGAGCAGCGCATACAGCGCTGGGATACTTACTCCATCGCTGTGCTCCAGGCCGCCCCAGCGCGCTGCTGCGGGGCTCACCTGCGCTGCTCGCCTCTCCTGGAGCCCCGCGCTCTGGCCGCGCTGCGCGCGAGGTGGAGCTGGGCGCCGTCTCCCCTCCCTGTCCGCACCGCCCTCCCCTCCTTCGGGGGTTGAAAGTGAACGCTCAGGCTCTCTCAGCTCCCAGCCTGCGAATAAAACAGGAAGCAATTGGATAATGTTGTTCGCTAGGCGCTAGACAAGCCACTCCACTTAAGTGTTTCGGGGAGGGCGCACGCTGGCAGCTGCGCCCCAGGCTTTGTGGACACCAACACACAGTGCCCGAGCACCCGACGCGCCAGGTGCACCTGCAGCTCCCCTGGGACTAACGGGGCTCTGTACTGAGACTAGGGAAGGGAGGGCACAGACGGCATCTGTGGCAGGTGGCAGAGTCTAAAAGACGGCATAGGGAAGACTGAGTCATTGACAAGGTTGCAGCGCTGGCAGCTTGAAGTTGCAAAGGAAGGAAGTGTTCGGTCTGTGCAAGCCGCACAAATGAGCTGGCCATGGGTTCGGAATCGCCATTGTGCCATCCAGCACAGCATCCGTTCTAATTTCCCAAGAAAAGCTCCAGCTTCATGATGTTGACTTAATGCAGCATTTCACTACCTTCGCAACCCCATATATTTCTCTCTATCATTGCATATTCCGTGCATTCTTGCCTGTCAGAAAGATATTTTCCAGTATTACTTTCTGTAGTTCATTCTATGAAAACAATAGCTGCAGTCCAATAATGCAAAGAATATGGTTTTCCAAATTATCTCGGACCTACCCCATAGTAATAAGACCCCAAGCATATATTCCCTCCTTATGCAGATCACACAACTTTTCTCACCGTAATTGAGGAAGACTTGAAAGCATTTGATACAGAAGGTGAAAGATTGCAGCCTTCTATACGGATTGCATCTCAATATCAAGAAAACAAAGATCCTCACCAGGCCAATAATGAATATCATGATAGCTGGAGAAAGGATTAAAGTTGCTGATGATTTCATCTTACTTGGATCCACAATCAACACTCTTGGTAGTCAGGAAATCTAAAGATGAATTGCACTGGAAAAATCTGCTGTCAAGGATATCTCCAGAGTGCTAAAGAACAATGATGTCAATCTAGAGGTTAAGGTGGACCTGACCCTGACCATGGTCTTCTTAATTACATGCTATGGGTTTGAGAGCTGGACTATGAATAAGGATGACAGAAGAAGAATCAGTGCCTTTGAGTTGTGGTGCTGGGGAAGAGTATTGAACATACCATGGACTGCCAAGAGAACAAATACATCTGTCATGTTGTTGTTGTTGTTGTTGTTGTTGTTGTTGTTGTTATGTGCCGTCGAGTCGCCTGCGACTCATAGCGACCCTATGTACAACAGCCCTAAACTCCACTCTGTCTTGTGCCAATCGCACTGTCTCTGACACTCCCATCCCAATTATCCCAGTCACTGAATCAATCCACCTCATAGAGGGCCTTCCTCTCCTGTGCCGTCCCTCCACCCTCCCAAGCATGACGTCCCTCTCTAAGGAACGGTCTCTCCTCACAACATGTCCAAAGTAAGTTAGATGGAGCCTCAGAATCCTTGCCTCCAAGGAGCCACCCGGTTTAACCCTTTCCAGGACAAATCTGTTTTCCTAGCAGTCCATGGTATTCTCAATACTCTTCTCCAGTACCACAGCTCAAAGGCATCAATTCTCCTTCTATCCTCCTTGGTCATTGTCCAACTCTCTGATGCATAACAGGTGATTGCGAAGACCATGGCCTGTATCAGACGCACCTTAGTCTCCAGAGAGACACCACATCTGTCATAGGGAGGGTGAAACCAGTTTGCTCTTTGGAGACAAGGATTTTGAAGCTCCATCTCACATACTTTGGGCATGTTGCCGGGAGGGATCAGTCCTTGGAGAAGGACATCATGCTTGAAAAGGTAGAGGGTCAGCATAGAGGAGAAAGCCCCTGGATGAGATGGATTGACACAGTGACCATGGCAATGGAGTCTGGTGTGTCAGAAATATTGAGGTTGGCTCAGGATAGGGCAAGGTTCAGAGCCATTGTTCATCAGGTCACTGTGGGTTGTAGTCAACTTGACAGCACACAACAGCAACAACATTCCACCTCTGACATCATTTATTCTTAATAATCTGTAGGATAGAAATCTGATTCTCATCCTTGCTTGCTCTGCAATGAAGAGATGGGACAAGCCTCAGCCTTTCAGTGTATGCTTATTAGCTGGTCCTTTTGTGAACAGACGTGTGCTAGGTGCCGAGGGGGTAACACTTGGTACAACCATCACCACCACTGCCATAACCGAGTTCACATACTGAAGAAGACAGGCAATACACAGGTAAAGAGAAAAATAACCATCATCACAAGTTGAAACAATACAATTAAGTTGTTGCTGCTGTTGTTAGATACCATCAAGTCAACTCTGATGCATAGTGATCCTATGAACAACAGATCTGAACTTTGCCTTATCCTGGGTCATCTTCACCATCTTTGAGATACTTAAAGCCTATTGTTGCAGTCACTGTGTTAATTCATTTCCCACCATGATATCTTTTTCCAAGGACTGACAACATGCCCAAAATATCTAAGATGAAGTTTCACATCCTTACCTCTAAGGAGCACTCTGATTGTACTTTCTAAGATAATCTTGTTTGTCCTTTAGGTAGTACATGGATATTCAGTACTTCAACACTACATCTCAAAAACATCAATTCTTCTTCTGCCATCTTTATTCATTGCCAACTTTCAAATGCAGAGGAAGTATCTCAAAAGGCCATGCCTTGGATCGGGAACACCTAGTCTTTCAATTCACATCATGATTCTTTAGTACTCTTGAGAGGTCCCTGATAGATTTTCCCAATATGACATGTCTTGATTACTGAAGATGACTTTCAACAAGCCAGGTTGTGTCATCTGTATATTGCAGGGGTTTGATGAGTTGTCCTTTAATCCCAATGCTACATTCTTCTTCATAGAGTCTAGCTTCTTGAATGATTTGCTTATTATACATATTAGATAGGTATGAGAAAAGATACAACTGTGATTTACACCTTGAATGTTCTCAGATTAGTTTGTGATAATAGGTGCACCATTCTGTGAATACACTAAAAAAACTACTGAGCTACTGAACAAATTGCCTTTGAGTGATCTTTTATGGCATGTAATTATATTTTAATAAAGCTTTTTCTGTTGCTATTGTGGAGAATAAAAGGAAAATGAACTTGATTAGGAGTCGGTGAGTGTTGCAAATGCCTGACTCAGCTGCTAACCCCAAGGTTGAGGTTTGAGCACACTCAGAGGCACTTTTGAAGAAAGGCTTAGCAATCTCTCACTGAAAACTGTTGAGTACAGTTCTATTCTGCCACACATGGGGTCATCATGAGTTATAATCAACTCAGTAGCAACTTGCTTAAATAGGGAGTTCAGGAAAGACCTCCCCAAGGTCTGCCAGAGACAAGAAAGGACTTGACTTGCCAGCCAAGTGAGGAGGGCATTGTAGTCAAGTGATCTACCTTTCCAGTGGTCTAATAGTCTTGCTAAGCCAAGGGCACACATTTCAAATCTGCCAACACTACATGGAAGAAAGAGGGACAATATCCTTCCATGCAATTTACAGCCTCTGAAAATCCTCTGGAGGGTCAGTTATGAGTGGATTCTGACTCAACAGCACATAACAATAAAAAGTAGGAAAGGACACTGCATATCAAGGGAATAAGGTAGAAGAGACTAGCACCAAAACATTCTGGGTGGGGTTCACTGCTCCTTCTTTTGCTCAGGAAGGTGAGCCACGAAGTCAAGCCTAGTGACAATTCACAGAGCTATTTTGTGGAAAGAGACAGAATCTCTGCTAACCTCCAGGTTTCTATTTGCAGAGAATTTAGAGGACATTTGAAGACTGTAAAACCTTTCCACATTCCATGTCCCTCTCCAACTACTACCCTATCTTTTCAGTTCTCTCTCTCTCTTTTTAAAGGAGTCTTGGTGAAACAGTAGTTAACTTCTTGGCTACTAAGTTAAAGGTTGGCCATTCAAAGCTATCAGTGTGCTCTGCTGGAGAAAGATTTGACAATGAACTTCCATAAAGCAACTCTCTTGTGTCTCGAAAATGCGTTATAGGGTTTCTAAGGCTGCAATCTTCGCCAAAGCAGCCTGCCACCACTTTCTTCAGGAAAACTACTGCCTTGGAACCATTGCTCTTTCAGTTAGCAAGTACTAGATTTTACCATAGAATCATCAGTGGCCAAATGCATTGGACATGTCTTACTCTTCTTTTTTTCCAGCAAGGTTCAAATGTAATTTGTATTTGCTGTTATAATGTGTATTTTCAAATCCTTATACATTGGATATAAAGATTGCATTATTACTCCTTTTTAATCCTAAATTATTTCTTGATCTAGATATAGAGTTTGTATGAGCACAATTAAGGATTCTAGGATTCCCATTCTTCTCAATGTTGGCTATTAGTTTGTTATGATGTGCACACTTAAATAAACTTGCATAGCCAATAAAATACAAATAGACATTCTTCTGGTATCATCTTCTTGCATGATCTGTAAGCAGCATTTGGCATTGTTGATGACTTCTTGCTTTATTTGCTTTTAATTTTAACCAAAGTCTACTGTATTTGCATACATTAAAATTCACCCATTTAATATGTATTTAATATATATATTTTATATGTATTCTAAGAGCTTGGGCATATAACATATATGTTATATATATAATACATAATAACTGCCACCATCAAAACAAGAACAAGTCTATCAGCTTGAAAGTTCCTGACAGTCCTTTGAGAGGCAATTCCTTCCTCCTACCTTCAGCCCCTGCCAACAACTGATCTGTTTCTGTTTCTGTCCCCATAGTTTTGCCTTTTGCAGAATGTCACATAAATGAAATCAGATAGGAGAGAGGCTTTTGTGTCTAGCTTCTTTCACTTAGCATAATGCCTTTGAGATTCATCGAAGAATACCACCTTTTTAATGAGGAGGCTTCCATTGTATGAATGCACTACAAATTGTTTATCAACTCGTGAGTATTTATATAATCTGCAGTTGTCACTAATTACAAATAAAGCTACTATAAATTTCATGTATGTGTCTTTCTGTGAACATATGTTTTTATTTCTTTTTAATACGTTCTTAAGACCATTCCTTCCTTTTTGAAATAGCATTTTCTATGAAAATATACTATGATACCTCCAGTAGCCTCTTCTCTATTACTTCTATGTTAATGTTGTTACATGTGCTTTTCAGGTACTCCCTAAATTCTGTCTCTAGCCCAGATCATTCTTCTACATTACAGATATCAGTATCTTTTGGAGCATCTTCACAACACCTCAAACCCAACATCTTCATCTGCAAATCTAATAACCTGCCTACCTGTCCTTATAATCAAAAAGGCATCAGTGTCCACACAGAAATCTGGGATCCTCCTTAATTATGCATTCCTGTCATCTCCCATAACTAGTCAATCAACATGATTTATCCAGGCTTCCTCCTAAACCATACATTTCGATGGGTTTCTTTCTTCCTTTTCTTTAATTGGTTTGCTTACAAAGCCAGTATACATTGTGTTTCACACTATTCTTCAAGTTGTGTTTCATACAATCAGTCTCATACATTGTATTTTACAAAATTAATCATAATTGGACCTTGCCCATCATTACCCTGTCTTTTCATCCAGATTCCTCCCTCCCCTCGCTCCACCCACCAAACTCTGCAACTCTGTGGCTTCACCTCTACCCATCCTCATACCCTCTCCCCCTTGAGTTCCTATACATGATTTACTAGTTATCCTTCTGTTTTTACAGTACAGTCTTATGAAGCATATGTCCTTATGATACTATGTTGTTTCAGGCAGCATAATGCTCTTCAGTCTTTCTCAACTTATGTAGTATTTTTCAAAACCATTGCTCCTGAGTGCTGCATAGTATTCCACTGTGTGAATGTATCATAATTTCTCAATTGATTCAGTTGTGGTTGAACATTTGGGCTTTTTCCACATTCTTGCAATGGTGACTAACACTGCTATGAAGACTGGTGTACAGATCTCCTCTGTTGTCTCAGTTCTAATTTCCTTTGGGTATATTGCTAGACAGGAATTCTGGTGGCCTTGAGGTGAGAATCTACACTGCAATCCTGAAGGCGCATGGTTCAAGACCACCAGCTACTCCTCTGGAGAAGGATGGGCAATCTCCTCCCTTATGATTTACTGCCTCTGAAAACCCACCAGAGGGTCAGCTATGGGTCAGTTCCAACTTCATGGTACACAACAACAAAAACAACAAAATAGTCCTAGTAGTGGAATAGCTGGGTCATAGAGAGTTTCTATGTTCAACTTTTTGAAGAAACAACAAATTGTCTTCCAAAGTGGTAGCACCATTTTATAATCCCTCCACCTTGTGGCGATTGCTGCAAACCCTCCTGTGACTCTGTGACAGCAAGAGAATCTTCCAAAGACACAAATCTAGTCACATTACCTTACCTAAAACCCTTTAATGGCCATTTCATAATAAAAGTGAAGTTGAATTGTAGATTCATTGGAAGTTTTGAAATTAGTTCCATTTCCATTTTCAAATGCAATAGGAAGACTAAAGTTATTTTATATGGCTGGGTTATACCTTATGAAGAGTTATAAGGCATAAAGATAAAGCTATGTTAAATGTAGAAGGGGAAACAATCTTTGGAGTAAAAACTAGTTTTATTAAAAGTCTAAGCTGGTGATATATTAGTTGGTGATCTAGGACCCATGACTAGCAAAAGAGAGGAAGACCTTCGGCAAGATGGACTGCACAGTGACTGCAGTGATTGGCTCAGTATATCAGAGATGATAAAGATAGCGCAGGGAAGGGCGAAGTTTAGATCAGTTGCTCATAGTCACTATCAGTCAACTCAAGGTCACCTAACAATAACAGCATAACAAGGTATTACCACTGTTGTTGTTGTGTACCATACAGTCGGAACCGACCCTCCAGTGGGTTTTCAGAGGCAGTTAATCACATAGAAGGAGATTAGCCATCCTTCTCCGGTGGAGCATCTGGGGTTCTTGAACCATGTGTCTTCAGGATTGCAGTACAGCTTCTTGCCACTAGGCCACCAGAACTCCCTTGCTATTATCATTATGATCATTATTATTATTCCTACCTCTTAGGGTCGCTATGAGTCGCAAGCGACTCGACGGCCCATAACAGCAACAACACCACCTCATAATGCTTCTTGAGATTGTTAACAGCTTCAGTTTGCTTGGCTCCACAATTAACACTCTTGGTACCAGCAGCCAAGAAATCAAAAGACAAACTGCATTGGGAAAGTCTGCTGTCAAGGACCTCGCCAGAGTACTAAAGAACAATGATGTCAGTCTGGAGACTAAGGTGTGCCTAATACAGGCCATGGTCTTCGCAATTACTTGCTATGCATCAAAAAGGTGGACAATGACCAAGGATGACAGAAGGAGAATTGATGTCTTTGAGCTGTGGTGCTGGGAAAGAGTATTGGACATAAGATGGACTGCCAAGAGAACATACAGGTTTGCCCTGGAGAGGGTGAAACCAGGCTGCTCTTTGGAGGAAAGTATACTGAAGGTCTGTCTGACATACTCTGGGCATATTGCAAGGAGGGACCAGTCTTTGAAGAAGAACACCATGCTTGGGAGTTTGGAGGGTCAATGTAAAAGAGGAAGACCTTAGATGAGGTGGATTGACTCGGTGACTGGGATAATGGGGGATAGGTGTGTCAGAGACAATAAGATTACCTAAGGATAAGGCAGAGTTCAGAGCTGCTGTACATAGGTCATGATGAGTCACATGAAACTCGACAACACATAACAGTAACAAGACTTCTTCTGAAATCTCAAGCATTTAAAAAGCCGTATTGTTATTTATCTACATAGCATTTTTTGAGGATGTAAACTAATAAAAACACTGATTATAAAAACCATTTGTTCATTCTCATTGATTAAATGAAATTATTAAACTAAATTATATCTTTATTAAAAATTACATGTTGAGAAAATTAAATATATTTCTATAAGTTATTCTTTTTCCTACATTTAATAAGGCATAAAGATCAATTTAAAACTCTTAATAAGATATAACCCAGAATTATAAAATTAATCTAATCCAAGTAATAACATTACAAGTTGGAGAAAGATGAGCAATCTCCTCCCATGCAATTTACTGCCTCTGAAAACCCACTGGATGTTTGATCAGCTATGAGTCAGTTCTAACCCAATAGTATTTAAAACAACAACAATAACAATATTGTATAGCTTAAAGTTAGCAAGGTATGAATATACTATGCATCCTCTAATAGTTTACCCACCAAACTATGAAGCTCAGCGGGAACTATTAACAAATTAGTGCACAGTCAACAACTGTCCAATTTGGAGTCCACTAAATTAATAATTCTATCTATATTAATTTAGCATAGAAATGGAAATAAACAAAACAATACTGTCATTAAATGTAAACTTTAAACACTTGTCCTTAACCTTTTTGCTCCAGGAATCTTCTTGAGAATTCAGTTAAAATTATGGACCTTCTCCCAGGAAAAGAAAAAAAATAAAAAATCACAAGTTGCAGAGGCCAGCCACAATGCTGAGCCCTTGAATCCCATTGATTGTCTATGAACCTCGGCTGAGGTCTGCTGGTCTCGAGCTTGTAACAGAGGCATACACATTATTTCTTTGTTATTTTACAATTATCCTGTGACTAGTTTATTATGACCCTTTTAGTGAAGGAAATAAAAGCTTTACTGGCATAGTCTGTGGGGAGGTCACTGCTAGCCCAAAGATAACACCACTTCTCATAATCCACCAGCTACTCAGCCTGGGGGAAAGATGGGAGATTAACATCCTCACAAACCCAGTGGAGGGTTATGGATCGTTGCTACCTGATGGAGCTGAGCTGAATGAAGGCAATTACCACTATTGTAGTGAAGTCACACACTCATGTAACAATAAAAGTACATCAACAAAACCAAAGTTTTCACCTTCTTTATACAGGTACAATGCATATAAAAGAAAAACTCTTAAACTTGGTTCCTTGAATGAGCTTCAGGGTTCTGTTTGACATTTTAGCCTCTGGATCTCAGTGTCCATTGATTAAAATGAAACACACACATACCCTTAAGTATTACTTCTATAGATACAGCAGTTTATATAGTTGGTTGAATGTTTTTCTGGTTCACAAGAAATAAAAATATAATTAGAAGGAGTTGGAGAGAAACAGAAAATGTGCTATGCCAGGCAGTAACAGTTCAAAATGAAGACATTTTTTTTTAATGGGCACAAAATAACAACAATAAAAACAGTACTTTGAGATAATTTGGTGTGGGAACAAACAACTCCTGAGAACATCACAGGATAGTAATGTCAGCACCTGTGTTTAAGACTAAATAGGCTTTTTAATTTTCCATTCAGATTTTAATGGTTTTTAATGTTCATATTTTCACTACCCTAGAAGTTAATTATTTGAAAAATGTATTTAGTGTCCCCATGCCAGTCTCATTCCTCCTCAGTATTGGATAGATGGAGATATTGTTGGGTTGTTAGGTGCCACTGAGTCCACTAAGACTCACAGCACCCCTGTGAAGAACAGATCTGAACCTGGTCCTATCCTGTGTCTGTCACACCATCTCCAACATGCTCAAGTCCATTGCTACAGTCACTGTGTAAATCCATCTTGCTGGGGATCTTACTCTCTTTCCCTGATTTCCCATCTTTCCCAGTATTCTCATTTACCAAGAACTGGCCTTTCCTGAAAACATGCCAAAAATATGTATTGGTTTTTGCTTTCCTTATGAAATGTGATTCTGACAGAAGTTTACAGAAAGGCTGGGTTTTCACTCATTCATTGATACACAGTTTCTTCCCTCCTCTTCCCTTGTCCCTCCCCCAGTTCACATTGTAATGCACTTCTTTTTTTTAATTTTTTTTATTTTATTATTTTTGTGTGCGTGTACCGTCAAATCAGATCTGACTGGTACAGGAGGAGATTGTCCCTCCTTCCCCGGCAGAGCATCTGGTGGATTTGAACCGTTCGCCTCTGGGATTGTAGTTGCAGCTCCTTGCCACTAGGCCACCAGATGTAATGCACTTCTTGTTCCAGACTGTTAATTGTCCAATCATACATCCTTCCAGGCAGTCCTTTCCTTCCTTCATCAATTCCAGGGCAGTGTTCATTATCCATCCACTCTTTTTCTGTTTTCTCCCTCCCCATGTCAACGCTATTTTATAACAGTGGTGTTATTCAGTACTTGTCCTTTGGGACTGAGATATTTCACTCAGCATAGTCTCTTCCATATTCATCTGTGTTGTGTAGTGTTTTACAAGTTTATTGTTTTTATTCAATGCTGCATCATATTCCCCTATGTTATCATATTACTGATTTTCTGTCCATTCATTTGTTGATGGACACTTGGGCAGTTTTCTATCTCTTCATTGTTGTGAATAATACAGCAATAAACATAGGTATGCATACTTGTGTTTGCATCACACCCCTGATTTCCTTAGGGTATATTCACAGTAATGGGATAGCTAGGTCAAATGCTATTTTCATTTTCCCCTTTTTGAGAAAGTATCAGACCACCTTCCATAGTGGTTGTACCATTTTACAATTCCACTGGCAGTGAATGAGAGTTCTAAACTCTCCACTTCCTTGCCAGCATTTGTTGTGTATGGCCCTGCTGAACTTCCCTTTTGTTGCTGGGTAAAATGACTTCTCATTGTTGTTTTGATTTACATCTCTCTGAAAGCTAAGGATTTTGAACATTTCTTCATGTGTTTATTGGTCATCTGAATTTCTTCTTTGATGAATTGTCTATTCATATCTCGTGCCCATTTTGTAATTGGATTGTTTGCATTTTTCTTGTTGAGGTACTGGAGTTCATGTATTGTAGTTGTGTACCATCAAGTCAGAACCAACCCATAGCTGACCCTCCAGTGGATTTTCAGAGGCATTAATCACACAGAAGGAGATTGCCTATCTTTCTATTGTAGAGCAGCTAATGGATTTTAAACCACACACTGTTCCCTTGGATTAGAAGCACAATTCCTTAACACTAAGCCATCAGAGCTCCCTAAATTATGTATTAGTATAATTTAAAACATAAAACTGTGACATACACATTAGTCTATGCCAAGAAATTTAGATGGCAGGTGTCTGGCCACTTGACTGGAAAAGATCAATATTTGTTCCCAATCCCCCCCCCCAAAAAAAAATAAATGATGATCCAACAGAATGTGGAAATTATTGAACATTATTACATGCAGGTAAAATTATACTGATGATTGATTTAAAATTGCCAGAATTATCAGGAAATAGAAATTAAAGCTGCACTCAGACAGGGATTTGGCACAAAGAATATCATTGCTAGTGTCAAATGGGTGGATCTTGGCTAAAAGGAGAGACTACTAGGATGATATTTATTTGTGTTGTGTTCACTATACAAAGGTATATGACTGTGTGGATCATAATAAAACATGGCTAACATTAAGAAGAATGGAAATCCAGAATATTTAGCTGTGCTCATTTGAAACCTATACCTCTCTAGACCAAGAAGCTGTAGAAAATCAAGATTATAGCTTTCAGTATAGATTGCATTTCAACACCAGTAAATCAATTCTTACCACTGGACCAATAAGCAACATAGTGATAGGAGGAAAAAAAATATTAAAGTTGTCAACTATTTCATTACTTCGCTCCACTATCACCATTTATGGTAGTAGCAATCAAGAAATCAAAAACATCTAGCTTCTCAAATTATACAAATTCAGGATACATCCCTATCACATGCTTTTCTTGATTTTAAATCACACACTATTCCTTTGCTCTGTTTGAACAGCAACTAGCTATAGGTTTCACATGAACACAAGTGTTTTGGGATTCTTATTCTTCTCAATATTAGTCATATTTTGTATGTATGTTGTTGTAGTTGTTGTTGCTAGGTGCCATCAAGTCGAATACAACCTACAGCATCCCAATGAACAACATATCTGAACCCTGTCCTATCCTGTGCCATCCTCATGCTGACACATTAGAGCCCACTGTGACAGTCACTGTGTCAATCTATCCGGTTGAGAGTCTTCTCTCCTTCACCAACCCTCAGCTTTTCTGAGAATCATGTCCCTCTTCAAGGAACACTCTCTCCTAGCACCATGCCTGAAGTATGTGAGGCAAAGCCTCATTCTCTTTGCCCCCAAAGAGCACTCTCGCTGCAGTCTTTCCCAGATTTTAATCTTTTTATACTTTCCTGTAGATAATGGTTTTGGTAGAGAAGTGTAGGAAAGAAGTATATCTCTAGTAAAAACTGAGTATCTGATCATCTGAAGTTGTGTAGTGCGTGTGTTGTGTATAAAATAATTTGCTGATCTTTGCTAATACACAGATTTCAACAAATTACATATTTCTCACCTAGTTTATATAGCTAGCATTGATTCCTTAGAATTATTATTAGTCTTCATGTCTTCTCTTCTTCCACCACTAAATAATTCTTTCTGAAAATACACCATCTCAAATAACTTCTTTAAATTCTATTGCAGTCAGGTAAAATGAGCTCATGGGTTGTGACAGAAAAGATACTAGGAAAATTTGAATAATTCTTTTCTTTGGTTAAGCATGGGACAAAGACAGCACCTGCCTTCATAGACTTTCTATTGATGTCTATAGATACTTGCAAGGATTCACAAAATAGTCACTGTGCAGGCTTCTGACTCACGGATGATTCTTAGAATCACAGTGTTTGAGTGGGAGAGATCCTAGGGGTTCCTTTGTTCAACCACCAACATAAACTTCAGCAACTGACCTGGGGTCATCTCACTATTTGGAGCACCCTTATTGTTTTATTTTAGCTCAAAAAGCTGAAAAGGCTTATTTGTTTCTTGTTTTTTCAAATCCTCTCAGCCACCCACAAAATGACGTTATGTGTTCAGAACAGCCCATGATTATGTGTATACAGATGTAGCAGGAACATTTATTTCACCACTGCCAAGTCTGACCTACTATGGAAGATAAACAATGACCTCTCAGAGATAACCCAGTGACACCATGAACTAAGAGGACTTTGCCAAAGGAAAAATCTGCTCCTTAACCACACAGTAGAGAGAAATGCCACCAAGTTACACTGCATATTGATTAAACCGAGAGCCAAAGACCTTGGTGATGTTTAATTGATAAGACTATTAATATTTAATTTAGTATAATACTATCAATTTTACCATGCTGTATGAAAGTAGAGAAGCTATTTGTTTACTTGGTGGTATCTTTGAAGGTATGCTCATGTATATCATCATTAAATATTTTTATCCCCTGATGAAGTATTGTTATTTTTGTTGAGTATCCTAGAGATGGAACCGACCCATAGCTGACCCTCCTGTGGGTTTTCAGAGTTAATCGCACAGGAAGAGACTGCTAATCCTTCTCTCACAAAGCAGCTGATGATTCGAACCATGTGCCTTAGGGATTGCAGTACAGTTTCTTACCCCTAGACCACCAGAACTCCTTTGGGTATGTAGTATTCACTATAATAGCACACTGTTTTTGACTCTGAAATACCTGCTTCTTATTTATGCATTCCATTTCTTCTATAACAATGTCCAATTTTTCTACATTCATTCTTCTTACATCCCACATGCCAATCACTAGTGCCTACTTGCAACTGTTGCTCCTCTGTGTTTCCCAGTACGAGGGCTCAGCCCCTGATGCCATCTTTGCTAGTCTAATGTGAGTGTGTTGATCCACCTAGCTGAGGGTCTTCCTCTTTTTCACTTGCTGTGCACCTTTCTAAAGACGGGCTCCTCTCCCAGGAAGAGCCTCTCCTAGCAACATGCCCAAAGTATGTGAGACGAAGCTTTGTCATCTTTGCCTCCAGGAGCACTCGAATTGTACTTTCTCCAGGACATTTCTGTTTGTTCTTAATTAGTTAGAATGTTGCTGTCATAGTTTAGACCAAAAAACCAAATAAACAAATGTATTAAAAAGATGAGGTCCTAAATTAGGACAGTAAGGACTGGCACAAGAACAAGAGAAGAACCAAGAATGATGCCAGGACTTACGATGTTAAAGAATGGCACTGAGACTGATGATTCTGTGGAAGGTGATAACACCCTCTGAACCAGAGCATTCAAGAGGAGACCACAGGTATTACTAGAGGAGTCTAATATCACAACCTAAATCAAGCCACACCCACCACCATCTTTGGTCAGGACACTGTTCATCTTCCTCCCGAGGAGTGTGCTATCATGTGGCATAAGCCTAACACATCACACACTATCCTATGAGAGTTTCTTCACAGAGGAGAAAAAAAACAACGAAGATCAACAGCCGAAGAGTGATTCTTATATGGTGTGGGTAAGTGACTCTTATGTGGTGTGCCTGTTGCCAACTACTAGTTGTGTTTATTTGATTAATTATGACACTAACATCCCTTCCATCACACTCTGTATGTTTCTTCTAGACTTGATAGGATTTTTTTGCAATACTTACAGTGAACTCATCTTAGTAAAGACTATGAAGTTTGTTAAGGCAGTAAAGGATATAACTAAGGATCAGGAGCAATTTAGAGGTAAGAGGGACTCATAATTTTTAATCAGAATAGCTTCTTGCTTCCTTCTGCTTCTGGGCACTGCTCAAGACCCTCTCGGACAAGTGTTACAACTCTCAGATCCATTAAATAGCAAGCCTCACTGCAGCCATCTGACTGACCTATGTTTCCTGGTTCTCGTCCTTGGCATCACTTGTTACTGTTGCACTACCATGTTTCATTGTTTTCCATGTTACAGTTCCTCTGTGTCTCTGTTTGTGTCCCTCTTTAAGCTTGGAAAGACGGCAAAACTGACCTTATTTACATTCCGAGTAACCTATCCAATCCTCTGGATGGGCCATACATCTTCTTGAAAAGTCTTATCTGATCAGTTGTTGAGAATTACAAAGGCCATGTGTAGAAGAGCTAAATTAAGTAATTAACTCCACCATATAGCATAGATTTTATAGTATTTCCCATCTTAATAAACAATAAATGAGCAAGAAATAATGCATGGCAATAACCTCATCCCTTATTTTATACGCATATTTTTAATTGTCATGTCCAGGGAGCTCTGGTCGTGTAGAGCCTAGACTTGTGCTGCTAACCCATATGGCACACATTTCTAGTGGTTTGAATCCACTCAGTAGGAGAAAGATAAATAATTCCTTCCCATTCAATCCACAGTCTTGGAAATCTGCTGGTGAGTCAGTTATGAGCTGATTCTTACTCTACAGCAATGAGTTTTTGAGCTTATGTTGTTGTTAGGTGGCAGTTCAAACTCCCCCCCTAATGCTTTTTTGAATGGGAAGCACAACACAGATCCAATCAGTTACCTTGCAAGGTTCACATCCAGTTCCCAAAAGAAATGCTCCAATTCTTTGAGCCACCATTTCAGGAGTGTTCAGTCCCTTCCAAGAGGCAGATAAAATCACCTTTCCTCCTCCTCCAAAGCCTGCCTCCCCATGCCTAGATTTCTACCAGCGACCTGCTCACTGTGCCCCTAATTCTAGAGAATACAGTGTGACCTCTTCCATGATGTACATCACTAAACTTGATGTATGGTGACAGATAACCCCAACATTCCTCACCAAGTTGAGAGAAGTGAGTATAATTTTCTTCAATCCTCCTCATAAAATCTCCTCTCCCTATTTCCACTTTCTCAGTCAGAGTTCAAACCAATTCTGCCTGGGTCAATCAGGATCAACAGAGTAACACCAGAACAGACCTGAAGGTTTTTAATGTGAGCTGGTTGGAACATACATTAACAAGAACAGGAAAAAATATGCATAGGTTGAAACCTTATTAGAAACTTAATCTCTCTTCTAAACACAAGGGTAGTGTGCGTGTCATAAAGCAACAAAAATGTCTTGACTCACTGAGTTGAAAACAACAGCACCCAGCTCAAAGATAATGGTTGACCTTGATAAACATTCAAAGTTTGCCACTCTCCACAGTGCTGGCACTATCCACTGTCATGCACCTGGCTACTAGGGCTTACGTCTCTCCAAAGCTCCCATTTCAGGGGTTAACGTGATTTTTCTCATTCCGATTAGCTTTTCAGATTACCCAAATTAAAAACTCAATCTGTTCCAGTTTTGCTTCATCAGTCATGCCTGAGCTAGTTCAAATTAGTTCAAAGACTTCAAAATATGATCTCAGAATAGGTGCAGTGCCTGTAGGTGAGGACTCTAAGAACTGTGGGAGAGGTTTATCTATCTTTGTAAAGTCTGCTTTCAGAAATTACAAGGCACCTCACTTTGAAATTCTATATCATGTTAAGTCAAAATTTACCATATGCCTGCTCTGATCTGGATATCCAAAACATAGTTCATTTAGTTACAATCTCCCCATGAAGTAAATACTATTACTATCCTCATTTTAAAAGGTGAGGAAATGGAAGCCCTGACAGGTCAAATCTCAACCACTCACACAAAACACACACATATATATCACCACCAAATACTTTTAACAGCCCAGAATCTATTTTTCTCATCTGTTGTTTCCTAGGATCATTGTTGTTGTTGTTATGTGCCATCGAGTCGTTTGTGACTCATAGCAACCCTATGTAGAACAGTCCTAAACCCTGCTCTATCCTGTGCCAATTGCATTGCCTCTGACACACCCATCCCGATTACCCATCACTTAATCAATCCATCTCATAGAGGGTCTTCCCCTCCTGCACTGTCCTCCTGCGCTGTCCCTCTACCCTACCAAGCATGATGTCCCTCTCCAAGGACCTGTCTCTCCTCACAACATGTCCAAAGTATGTCAGGCAAAGCCCCAGAATCTTTGCCTCCAAGGAGTAACCTGGTTTAACCCTCTCTAGGATGAATCTGTTTGTTTTCTTGGCAGTCCATGGTACATTCAATACTCTTCTCCAGCACCACAGCTCAAAGGCATCAATTCTCCTTCTATCCTCCCTAGTCATTGTCCAACTCTCTGATGCATGACAAGTGATTGCAAAAACTATGGCCTGTATGCGGACCTTAGTCTCCAGAGAGACACCATTGCTCTTGAGTACTTTAGAGAGGTCCCTAACAGCAGACTTTCCCATCGCAATATGTTTTTCTTTTTTCCTGGCTGCTGGTGCCAAGAGTGTTGACTGTGGAGCTGAGCAAACTGAAGCTGTGAACAATCTCAGTCTCTTCACCATCCATCCTGATGCTGTCAATTGGTCCAGTGGTGAGAATCTTTGTATTCTTGACATTGAGCCTCAGTCCATACTGAAGGCTGCAGTCCTTGACCCTCTGCAGCAAGTGCATGAGGTCCTCCTCAGTTTCAGTGAGCAGGGTTGTATCATCTGCATAATGCAGATTGTTGATAGATCTTCCACCAATCCTAATGCCACGCTTCTCCTCATAGAGCCCAGCCTCTCGGATAATCTGCTCTGCATACATGTTGAAAAGGTATGGAGATAGGACACATCCCTGGCAGTGTTTCCCTGCTCTGTTCTGACGACTGCCTCTCGGTCCAAGCATAAGTTTCCCATTAGCACGATCAAGTGTTCTGGGATTCCCATTCTTCTCAGAGTCAGCCACAGTTTGTTATGATCCACACAGTCAAACGCCTTTGCATAATCAATGAAACACAGATAGACATTCTTCTGGTATTCTCTGCTTTCAGCTAAGGTCCATCTGGCATCAGCTACAATATCCCTAGTACCACGACCCCTTCTAAACCCAGAAGTTTTACAAACACACACACACTTACACACACATAAATGGATGCTTTTTTATATTCTTTTCACTGTCTTGGATCTTGCTCTTTTCTCCTTTAGAGTAAAGATTTCACCCTATGAATCTATGCAATTTGGGAAGTTTGGGGGTTTTTTTCCTCCTAGAGAGAACAACAGCAGTTGAGTATCAGTGTGATTTAGAGAGCTATAAGGAAACATTATCAGGCTGGCTCATTTGGCCAGCCATGAATAGCTGCTGGATTTATTCATAACTTATAGGTGATTATATTCTGAACTGAAGGAAAGACAGGGAGTGAATGAATGGTCCTTAGCCAGAGTAGGTTAATGATCAATTAAAAAAACCAGTTGTTTAACTTAAGCTTTCAGGTTTCCTTCACTTAGTAATCTGTTCAAGAACTACCTCTAGGCTTTTTCACAGATTCTAGGATTGATCGGTTTGTCTTTTCTTTTACAGATTCTGGTGACCTAGTGATAAGAACTTGTGCTGCAATCTCAAAGGTAGACAGTTTGAATCCACCATCTGCTCCATGGGAGAAGGATGGACAATCTTCTCCCGAGAAATTCACTGACTCGATAAACCTGCTGGAGGGTCAGCTATCAGTCAATTTCCATTCAGTGGCACACAACAACAAAAATTATCAACTTCTCATGTATATTCTGACACATAGATTTGCCAGAATAAAACTGTACTATAAAGGGTTCTGTAAAAATCTTGCTGCAGCATTAGACCTGTTGGTCTGGTGCTAGTAGGAGAGACAATCCAGATCATGGTCATAAGTCCAAGGCTCATCAGGAAGTAGAAGTATGACATTCTTCCTCTCTCGAAACCTTTTACAGATTCTGACACATTCCCACAGCACTCTGCTTTTCTGCTATGTTCCAGAATTCATTGCAATGGTCACACAAATCTCACAGACCATCTCAGAGTTACATTGGCTATTATTCACCACATCATCTTGCACCAGTTTCTCACATCTGCTACTGCTTTTACTTTACCACTACCCTTTGCTAGGTTCAGTGTTACAGCTGCATCTCTGTCTCGCAGGTCTGGGAGGTTCTCATTGTAAGGGCATGCTCCATTTCTAGTTTTTCTTTCTTGATAGCAGAGATATATCCCATTTCTGCCTCAGGGATGACTCGTTTTTGGTTTAATGGAAGAGTAAACCTGACCAATGCCATCATTAGGGTTTCATATACCACATTTACATGGCCCTACCTCAGTAAGTGATCAATGTCTCTTATTTGTATTGTTATCAAGCTATCTAATCCATTTGGTGGGCCACTAACACCCTTTTCTCATCGATGCACCAAATCATTTGGGGTGCATTATTAATTCATTACACTACAGATTTTCATATTTGGGGCACATGGCCAAGAGGAACCAATCCTTGGAGAAGGACATAATTATTGGGAAGGTGGAGAGACAGTACATGAGAGGAAGACCCCAGATGAGATGGATTGATATAATGACTGGGGCAATGGAGGTAGGTGTGTTGGAATCAGTGAGACTGGCTCAGGACTGGGCAGGGTTCAGAGTTGCTGTACTATGGGTCACAGGAGACTCAATAGCACGAAATAACAACAAACAACAAAAATTTTTGGAACTAGATCACCAGGACTTTTTTTTTCCCAAGGAAATTTTGGGTCGACTTGAACTGCCAAACTTTGAGCTTGCACCCAAGCATTTAAACAATTTCCAAAACCCAGGAACTCCTATGTGCTTGTTACAGTGGCCAAACATAATACTGCAGAGCCAATTAGAGAATGAGTAAACCCAAGCATCTGAAAAAATTACTGATGTACACAGAATTAAAGAGATGAAAAATAGTGAAGCAAAATTAAGAGACATGAAAATAAAGAAATAACAGAAAACAAATAAAAAAGATTGGGGATAAAATAGTATTATTTATGAATAAAAAGTCATTTGCATACAAAGGTCAAACAAAATAAGAAGTTTAAAATAATGGAAATTATTTTTCCCTGAGGTAAAGAAAGTCTATGGTAACAGAATAAATTTTAAAACTCTTGAGGGTAAAGCATGGCATTCTCTGGAAATTTCTTGGCAAGATATTACTAAGAAATAGCTTTGGAACTGTGTGGGTGTCTATTTCAAGGACTTACAACAGAAAGAGCAATAATGAAAATAAGAAAAGCCAAGGTCAGAGAACTGACTTGAGCAGAAACAATACCACCCACCACCTGCCCTACATCAAAGAATCTGAGTTCTTACAAGTTTCTGGCTTGATAGAATATTTCCCCCACTTGATTAATAATGGAGGGAGGGATTTTTACAAAACCAAACAGATTTATTGGAAGGAATTGAGAAAAATCCATTTCCTTGGAAAGATGAGATAATGAGCTAAAATATGCTGTTCTTTGTTATTAGGGGTCATTGAGTTGACAACAACGCATAACTACCCTGTGAACAACAGCTCTGAACCTTGTCCTACCAGCGCCATTCTCACAGTCTCCTCCATGCTCTCGTCTTTCGTGACAGTCATTGTGTCAATCTTTCCTGTGGAGGCTCCTCCTCTCTTTCTCTGACCCAACACTTTCCACAGCATGATGAGTTTTTCTAAGGACTGGCCTTTTCTGACAACTTGACCAAATTACGTGAGACAACTTCATCCCGCCCTCCTTGCCTCTAAAGAACTCCGTGACTTGTTTGTTCTTTCGGCTGTCCTCGGGATATTCAGTGCTCTTCTTCAACACAATCCGATGGCATCAATTCTTCAGTCACATTTATTCACTGCCCAACTTTCAGAAGCCTAGGAAGCAATTGAAAATACCAAGCCTTGGATCAGGCACATGCTAGTCTTACATCCTTGCTTTTAAGCACTTTAAATAAGTCCTTGATGGCAGGTTTTTTAAAAGCAGCACATCTTTTTATTTCTTGACTTTGTTTGCATGGGTATTGATTATGGATTAAAGTAAAATGAAATTGCTGACAACTTAAATCTTATATTTTTTCTTTTTTTAATTGTGATTGTAATGGAAGTTTACAGAGAAGTTTTACTTATTCATTGTTGCACATTTCCCCCCCTATAATCTTTATCATGATGTTGCCTAGTGGTCCAATGGTGAGGATTTTTGCAAGGTTGTGTCATCTGTATAATACAGGTTGTTTAGTTTTCCTCCAATCCTGATACCACATTCTTCTTTATATAGTCCAACTTCTTGAATAATTTGATCAGAGATAATAGATAAAGAGAAAGGGCACAACTTTGATGTCCACTTTACCTGATTTGAAACTATGCAATGTTTCCTTGTTCTGTTTAGACACTGCTTCTTGATTTAGGTATAGGTTTCACAGGAGCGCAATGAAGTATTCTGGGATTCCCATCCTTCTCAAAGTTATACATATTTTTTATCATTAACATAGTCAAATGCCTTTACATAATTAATAAAGCACAAGTAAACATCTTTCTAGTATTCTCTGCTTTTAGCCAAAATTCATTCATCTGACATTAGCAATGATAGCCTTCCTCCCAGTCTCTTCTGAATGCAGCTTTAATCTTCTGTCAAAGTACTGATCCACCCATTTTTAAATAATCTTCACCAAGATTTTACTTGTATGTGACATTAATTATATTGTTCAATAATTTCAACACTCTTATAATTTTTTGTGGAATGGGAACAAACAGGAGTCTCTTTCTGTCAGCCAAATAGCTGTCTTCCATATTTCCAAATTTAGATTATCGAAGATTTCCAGGGCTATATCTGTTTGTTAAAACACCTAAATTGGTATTCCATCCATTCCTGGGGCTTTATTTCTTTTGCTGATGGCTTCAGTGCAACCTGAACTTCTTCATGACCATTGATTTGTAATCATATGCTACTTTCTGAAATGGTTCAGCATAAACCAATTATTTTTGGTACAATGACTCTGTACATTGCTTTCATCTTTTTTTAATGCTTCCTGATCATTTAAGCTTTTACCCATAGAATCCTTTAGTATTGCAAATTGAGGTTTTAATTTAGTTTTTCAGTTCTTTCAACTTGAGAAATGCTGAGTATGTTCTTTCCTCTTAACTTTCTAACTCCATCGCTTTGCACATTTTGTTACAATACTTTGCTTTATCTTTTCAAGCTGTTCATTGAAACAATCTGTTTCATTCTCTTACTTCAGCATTTTGTCCCTTTGTTTTGTCTCCTCTTATTCTATTGAAAGTTTCAATCTATGAGTGAGGCATAGTTTTGTTGTTGTTGTTGAGTACCGCCAAGTCAAAACCAACCTATAGCTGACCCTTTGGTGGGTTTTCAGAGGCAGTTAATTGCATGGGAAGAGATTGTTCATCCTTCTCCCATGAAGCAGCTGGTGAATTTGAATCATCTGTCTTCAGGATTGCAGTGCAGCTTCTCTGCATAGTAAAATGATGATAAGTCTTCGACAGGTCAAGTAATTTAAGGAGACTTACAAACCTGCTGAGGAAAACCAGCTCTCATATGCCTTTGGTCAGCTAAGTATGGGGACTTCTGGGGAGCAAAAAGAGAATAAAGAAACATGATATCTCTTGAAAAGTAACCTCAGGTATCTTTCTTCTCCTTTAATATCAGTGTCACATTAAGAATCATCTAAAGACTCAAGCAAGACCCACACCTCACTCCATACACAAAAACCAACTCAAGGTGGATCATGGACCTAGGACTAAAACCAAGGACTATAA
>NW_006399802.1:16566406-16577396 GCF_000299155.1 Elephantulus edwardii | reverse complement strand
AGATTAATCAGAACTGGCTTTGACAAGCACTGTGGCATTTGGACAAGAACAAACTGGGAGGAGGGTAGAGAGAATAGTGCAACAATGAATGAATGAATGGAAACCCAAAATTTCTGTAAATGTTTATGAAAATTAATAAAATATAATTATAGGAAAAAAAAGAATCATCTAAAGCCTTATGATCATAGGGTTGGCTACAGGTGGAGCCAGTAAGTATAGCAAAGAAGGCAATGCCTTTAGACACTGTATATTGTAACATCTGTAGGGGGAAAGAACATTTTTAATATGCAAGTTTCAAATATAGGTTCTAATTAAGTCCATTTATCACTACATTTTAAGAAGAAAATTACCAATCTGAAAATAAATCTTGCCTTCAAATGGTTTATTTCATATTGCAGCGTCCTTACATCCTATGTGGATGATGGCTGCAGAATGTGGAATTATTTAAAACTAAGGTCTTTAATTGAAAATAAAGCTATGACACTCAATTTATCGTCTTCATTTCTGAGATTTAAAGGTTGCTATTTTAACAAAATTAGTACCATACTTTTTGCCAATAGTGCACCCATGTAAATTATATGAACACATATATAATGGACGGAAATGACATTTTAAAAATGTATTGGCATAGAGCACCCATTACATACATTGTTCATACCATGTGACACTTCCAGGAGTGAAGTTTGGCCTCGTTCTCCCTGATGCAATAGGCTAAATATGTTCCTTTTGCTTGTATTTCTATTATAATGGTAAAAATTATGATAAAGAAGTCATAGGTCAAGTTTGATAGGACGCCAGTAATTAGAAAATAAAAATTGAAGCTATGTTTTCTCTGGGGCAGTTTCCAGCTGGATTTGAGTGCAATGAAGTTTCTTGTAGCTGATCTTGGTCCATATATGTGGTGCTACAACTAAGCAGAGGTTGGGCTTTGTGTGGGCTGCCATAGCTTCATCAAGACTATCATACCTACCCACATGGTCTATATGGGTGAATATTAAAGTTATCAATGAGTGTGTGGCTACCAGTTAGCTAGATGGCAGGATGGAATGCATGCAGCTGCAGCACGCTATCCTTGCCTAAGCAACCTCTCTACCTCTTGGACCACCATGACCACCTTGACAAGAGCTATTTTAAGGGCAGAAAAAAAATTGTTCCTTTCCCTTTGCTTATTGGCCTGTTGGTGAAAATTTTTGTTTTCTTAATGTTGAGATGCAATCCATACTGAAGACTGTAGTTTTTGGCCTTCTGCAGCAAATGCTGCAAGTCCTCCCCTTCAAGTTTCAGCAAGCAAGGTTGTGTCGGCTGCATAACACAGGCTGTTGATGAGTCTTTCTTTAACCTTGATGCCACATTCTTCTTCAAGTCCAGACTCCTGAATTATCTGTTCTGCACATAGATTGAAAAGGCGTGGAAAAGGATACATACCCGAAGCACTAGTTCCTTGATTTTGACCCATGCAGTGTTTCATTGCTCCATTCAGACAACTTCCTGATCTAGGTATAGGTTTCACAAGAGCACAATCAGGTGCTCAATATGGGATTCCCATTCTTCTTAATGTCAGCCAAAGTTTGTTGTGGTCTACACAGTCAAATAGCTTTGTGTAGTAGATAAAATACAAATAGACATCCTTCTGGTACTCTCTACTTTCCGCCATGATCCATCTGACATCAGCAATGATATCTCTAGTGCTACGCCTTCTTCTAAATCCAGCTTGTATTACAGACAGTTCTTTGTCAAGTTATTGTTCTAGTTGGGTTTTTTAATCATTTTCAGTGAGATTTTGCTTGCATGTGATATTGTTCAGTAATTTCCACATTCTGTAGGATCACCTTTTTGGGGGGATTGGAAAAATATTATAACAAAATGTGCAAAGATCTGGAGCCAGAAAATCAAAAGAGAAGAACTCATTTGATATATCTCAATCTGAAGGAAATAAATAACAAGTTGAACTGCAGTGCTTAGGATGCTACGGGCAATATATTGAGTGATCCAGGAAGCATCAAAAGAAGATGAAAGGAATACACAGAGTCATTGTACCAAAAAGAATTGGCTAACACTGAAACTTTTCAGGAGATAGCATAAGATTGAGAACGAATAGTGATGAAGGAGGAAGTTCAAGGTGCTCTGAGGGAATTGCCAACAAATAATGATGGACTACCGTTATTTCAACCCAGGAATTGATGGGCTATCAATTGAGATATTACAACAAATAGATGCAGCCCTCGATGTGCTCACCAGGTTGTACCAAGAAATCTGGAGGACAGATACTTGGCCAACCAACTAGAAAAGATCCATATTTATTCACATTCCCTTGGTTCTATTACTGTGTAACAATTTAGCTCAAATTCAGTAGCTTAAAAGAACACATTTATTATCACATCATTTCTGTGAGTCAAAAGTCTGGGCAAAGTTTAGTTGAATCCTCTGCTTTGTGGTTACTCACAAGTCTGTAATCAAATTGTCAGGTGTGCTGAGGTGTCATCTGAAAACTTAACTAGGCAATCCATATATAAACTCAGGCTGTATGTAGAATTCAGGTCTTATGGGACTACTAGACTGAGTGCCTCAAATCTCTCCTGGCTGTTTACAGGTGCCCACCCTCAGTTCCATTCAGGTCTTATGGGACTACTAGACTGAATGCCTCAAATCTCTCCTGGCTGTTGACAGGTGCCCACCCTCAGTTCCATTCAGGTTTTATGGGACTACTAGACTGAATGCCTCAAATCTCTCCTGGCTGTTGACAGGTGCCCACCCTCAGTTCCATGGCATGTTGGTCTCTCCAAAAGATGAGGTACCTGAATGCTGAGAAAATAATTTGCAAAATTTGACTCTAGGAAGAGGAACATGGCATCAAGAAAGACACATCAACAATCTGTGTTATGCAGATGAAACAACTTTGCTTGCTGAAAACGAGGAGAACATAAAGTGCTTAATTCAGAAGATCAAGTACTATAGCCTTTGGGATGAATTGCATTGTGATATTAAGAAAACAAAGGTCCTAACCACTGGACCAACAGTCAACATTATGATAGATGGAGAAAGGTTGAAAACTGTCAATGATTTCATCTTGTTTGGATCAACAATCAACACCCTTCGTATAAACAGTCAGGAAATCAGGAGAGGTATTGTAATGGGCAAGTTTGCTGTCAGGGAACTCTCCAAAATGATGAAGAGCAATGATGCCTGTTTGAAGACTAAGGAACAGTTGATTCAGGCCATGGTCTTCTCAATCGCCTGCTACACATCAGAGAGCTGGATAATGAATGACAGCAAAGAATTGATGCCTTTGAGTTGTGTTGTTGGAGAAGAGTACTGAATATCCCACTCACTATCAAAATAACAACCATATTTCTTGGAAAAAGTGCAGCCCAAGTGCTTCTGGGAAGGAAAGATGGACAAACTTTATAGTTTGGACATGTAGCTAGGGTGAGGCTATTCCTTAGAAAGGGACATAATGCTTTTAAAGACAGAGGGTCAGTGAAGGCGAGGATGACCTCCAACGGGATGGATTGACAGAGTGACCCCAGCAATGGGTTCTAATATGTCAGAGATGATGAGGATGGTGCAGGATACTGCAGGGTTCAGGTTGGCTGTTCACAGGGTTGTTCTAGTCATAACTGACTCAACAGCACCTAACAACAACATGCCCAATATATGTAAAATGAAGTTTTGCCATCTTTGCCTCTAAGAAGCACTCAGGCTGCACCTTCCCCACTACACTCACTAAAAGAACCCTGCTGGTTTAGTGGTTAGGGGTGGCATTCCCAACCCAAATGAAGGCAGCTCAAGTCCACCAGCTGCATGGCAGGAGTAAGATGAGCAATCTCCTCTCATGCAATTCATTGCCTCCGAAAACCTGCTGGAAGGCCAACAACAACTCCGTTCTGACTAGATGGCATATAATAACAACATCACTATGTTAGAGGTTTGTGGTGGGATTAGAAATACACTAGCAAACAAAAGCTTCATAATTCCTGGCCTAAATTTTATCATGTTGTTGTTCTTTATCATAGAGTCAGATCCGACCCATAGCTAACCCTCTTGTGGGTTTTCAGAGGCAGTTAATCACAAAGGAGGAAAACTGCCCATCTTTCTCCTGTGGAGCAGCTGGTGGCTTCAAACCACATACCTTCAGGATTGCAGTGCATCTTCTTGCCACTAGGCCACCAGAGTTCCCTAAATCTTATCATAGTGAAGAGAATTTTATAAACAGGTATTATTCGGTTGTGATCACCACATAATCAGATCACAAGTTAAAATACATTACTTTATCACAACATAGAATAGCAAAAGTGAGAGATAATTTGATGGTTTGAGGAGAAAATGGGAGCGCAGCCATCATTTTTATGTCTGCATCTAGAACATATCGGTAAGAACCTGTGGTGGTAGGTGAATTGTTAACTCCAAAAGGAATTTAAACTTCATGTCAAGCAACATGTCATTTCAACCTGCAGTACTAGCTTCTAGGGTTTTAAAATCAAATCCACATATCTCTAGAAACACAGTAATCTTTGTATTATGGATCAGCTGCCTTTAAAAAAAAATCAAGCACAACTGACAGAAAATGAACAGCTGGGCTGAAAGTACAGAGATTCAGTTAGGATCATTCCAGTTTACAGAGGTTAAGCTAGGACTGAAATTAAGCAAAAGAATAGACTCTTTAGCCATGTGATAACTAGTGCTTCAATTTCCTCTATACATTAGAAACATTAATTGTAAATAAGCAATGACCAAATGATTTACTAGTATATTCTAACCGATTTTTTTTCTTTGGTTTACTTTACCTGTCACAAGTCAAAGCTTAGGGTTATCAGGTTATATGACCTGGACAGATAGAAAACATTAGGCTGTGATTGAGAGAAGGCTAGCTGCACAAGTTCTTAAACTTGTATTACATGTCACAAGGCAGGGATTTTTTTTAACTCATTAAGAGAGGATATTAGCAGAAATAATGTGAGTGATGCAAACGCAAAGGCATGATTTGTCTGTGAGACTTTTTCATCTCCTCCTCAGAAAATAAGATGAATAGACATGTTTCTCTGTACCGTTCATCTACTGTGTTCTTTCCCATCTTCTTCCTACATGGGAAGAAAGTCTTTTATCATTATAGTGCATCAAAAGTATTTTGAGAGGGAAAGGATATTAGCAAGAGAGGTGGATTTGTTTGGTCAGTGCCCCATTCTGAGGAATATGATATTCCACTCTTATCTTTGCAAACTGCAGCCAGGAATGGCAATCTCAGACCAAAGAAGCAGAAATCTCCTAGGTTTGTTCATAAATATGGCAACTCGAAAGAGTCAGAATCTTAAAAGTGATGAGCAGAAAAGAGAGCAAAGGAACAGAAAAGAACAAGAGAGGAAGACTTAATGAAGGGCTTTCTGAGTGCCAAGTGAAAGTTACACATGTATGTGTATGTCTGTTTATTGGTATATTGTCACATACATATCTATTGATGTAAGGCATAATGACTCCAAGTTGTAAAGTTCATTCTCTAGGTGCCATGACTATCTGTACACTGCTGGACTTTCCAATTATTATGCATCACACAGAGAGCTGGACAATGACTAGGGATGACAAAGAAGAATTAAGCTTTGGCCTGTGGTGCTGGAGAAGAGCACTGAACATAAGATGGACTGCCAAGAGAACAAACAGATCTGTCCTAAAGTAGGTGAAGCCAAGTTGCTTCTTGGAGGCAAGGTTTTTGAAGCTCTGTCTCATATACTTTGGACATGTTGCAAGAAGGGACCAGTTCTTGGAGAAGGACATCAAGTTTGGAAGGGTGGAGGGGAAGCACAGAAGAAGATGACCCGAATGAGATGGATTGACACAGTAACTGGGGTAATAGGAGCAGGTGTGTCTGAGATAGTGAGGTTGGCTCAGGATAGAGCAGAGTTCAGAGCTATGTTCACAGTCGTTATGAGTGGTAGTCAATGTGACAGCACATAACAACAATTCTACCCTTAATTCTCTTCTATAATAACCACCATTTATTTCTGCTCAATAACCTATTATTTAAGAAGCCTAGGTGCAGTGATTAAAAAGTTCACTGCTAATTAAAATGTGGACAGTATGAGCACACCAGCCACTCTGCAGGAAAAAAGATGTGGTAGTCCGCTTCTCTAAAGATTTACAGAATTAGAAGCCCTCTACTCTGTCTTAGAGAGTCATGAAGGGTAAGAACTAACTCCGTAGCAGTGTGTTTGGTTTTGGGAGTTTAATCTCCTCTCTATCTCTTCTTTGAAGCTTCTCCTGATCTTTAACATATGGAAGAATGTCTCTCAGAAGTTCTGAAACATTTCAGGAAGATAACACAAGAAGATTAAGGACGGAAAGAAGGAATGACTTGTTCTAATAAATCCACTTCCTCGTGGGTAGTAAATGACACCACTTGTGTGGGAAAACAAATCATAGAAGAAAAAGTAGCCCATCACTTTTGAACCACTCAATCTCACTCTGTGTGTGTGTGTGTGTGTGTGTGTGTGTGTGTGTGTGTACCATCAAATCAGATCTGACTGGTACAGGAGGAGATTGTCCCTCCTTTTCCTGGCAGAGCATCTGGTGGATTCGAACCGTGTGCCTCTGGGATTGTAGTTGCAGCTCCTTGCCACTAGGCCACCAGAGCTCCCCTTCAATCTCACTCTTACAATTTTCTTTTTTTTTTTTTTTTAAAGCACAGAGTTGCTAGGTGCCTTGAAATCAGTTCCAATTCATAGCAACCCCACATCCAATGGAACAAAACACTACCTGGCCATGCATATCCTCACAATGGTTGCTATACTTGAGACCACTGTTGCAGGCACTGTGCCAACCTATCTCATTGAGAGTTTTCCTTTTTCTCTGACAATCTTCTTTTCCAAGTAGGATATCCTTCTCCAGGATTGATCTTACTTGAAAACATGCCCAAAATCTCACTCTTGACTCCATGACATTCTGACTACGTTTCTTTTAAGGCAGATTTGCTTGTCTTTTTGATAACACGTAGTATACTTCATATTCTTCACTAATATCACTGTTCAAAGGCATCAATTCACATTTATTCTTCCTTAGTCATTTTCCAATTTTCTTATGTAGATGCTGTTGCTAGGTGCTGTTGAGTATGACTCACAGTGACCCTATGAACAACAGATCTGAACTCTGTTCTATTCTGTGCCATCCTCACCATCTCCTATACACTTGAGCCCATTGCTGAAGTCACCATGTAAATCCACCTTACCTTATTGAGGGCTTTCTTCTCTTTCACTGACTCTCCACCTTTTCAAGCATGATATCCCCTTCCAAAGAATAGCCTCTCTTAGCAACATGTCCAAGGAATCAGAGGCAAAGCTTTGCCATCCTTGCTTCCAAGGAGCACTTGAGTTGCACCTTTTGCAAGACATACCTGCTCATTCTTCTGGCAGTCCATGTACTCTTTTCCAGTATCACACTGAAAGGCATCAATTTTTCTGTCATCCTTATTCACATGTGTATGTTGTTGTTGTTAGGTGCCATCTAGTCAAGTACAATTCATAGCAACCCTATGAACAAAGATCTGAACCCTGCCCTACCCTGTGCCATTCTCATCATTTCTGACACATTCAAGACTATTGCTGCAATCACTGTGTTAATCTACCTGGTTGAGGGTCTTCCCCTCTTTCACTGTTTCTCTACCTCCCCAAGTTTGATGTCCATCTCTAATAAACATGCCCAAAATATGTGAGACAAATCTTTACCATCCTTGCCTCCATGGAGCACTCTGGCTGCACCTTCTCCAAGACATAGCTGTTTGTTCTTTTGGCAGTCTATGGATTATTCAGTACTTTTCTCCAATATCACAGTTCAAAGGCATCAATTTCTTCTTCTGTCAGCCTTATTCACTGTCTAGCCCTCAGCAACATAGCAAATGATTGAAAAGACCATGGCCTGAGTCAAGCATACGTACTCAAACTAACATAAGTACTCCTCAATAATTTCTATAGTCAATAATATGTATATGAGGCCACTGGAAATGTCATGGCTTGTATCAGGTACATCTTAGTCCTCAAAATTACATTCTTCTTTTTTAAAGAAATCTTGACAGCATATTTTCACATTGCAATATATTATACAATTTCTTAACTGCTTCTACCATGGGTGTTGATTGTGGGTTCAAGTAAAATGAAATCCTTAAAAACCTGAATCTTGCCTTTACTCTCCTTTTCTGCTGACAGTGTGCAGCAAGGTCTGGTTTCATCCCTGTCTTTCCAGGGATTCTTTCTCCTGCTTCTCTCTTCTTTCCTTTTCACTTTAACTCTTTTACGTGACCCACTCACACTTGTTTTGCTTCTTATTCCCTTAATAAACCTTTTTCACTTTTTTTGCAGGAAAAAACCCCATCCCAAACTTGAGTCTTTTCTCTATTTATCATGATGTTAATAGAGACTAGTAGAACACCCAAAACTACATCTCTTAGCTACCCTTCAAGGCTAGAATTACAATACCCTCTATGACTCAACTCTCAACCAGAGTCAGACCTATAAGATGAACAACATGAAGGTACTCAATCCATTGAACAATGAACTAAGAAGTACAATTCAAATGGTAGCATATACAGAGGGAGGGAGAGAGAAAGAGAGAGAGAAGACTTCTATGTATATCTATATTTGATGCAGAGCACACCTTTGATGAAATGTCATTTCAACTGATTGGCTGCTTACAACAGAACTCATCATAAAAGTGATTACATTATGTTTGTTCTTATTAAGGAATGTATTGCATTATATCTGATATCAAGGGAATGATTACATTATAACTGCCAAACCAGAGGATTATAAGGATGATAGAAGAATTTATGGTTTTGGTGGTGGTGGTGGTGGTGGTGATGATGATGGTGGTGGTGGTGGTAACAGTGGCGGTGATGAAGAGTACTAAATATCCCACAAGCTATAAAAAGTACAAAAAAATATGTTTTGGAGAAAGTTCAACGAGGGAATTTCTTAGCGATAAACATGGTCAAACTTCATCTCACATAGTTTGGGCATGTTATAGGGAGGGGCCAACCCTTGGAAAGATATGCTTGGTAAGGTGGAGGGTCATCCTAAGAGTGGCAGCCCCTCAACAAGATTGATTGACACAGTGACTCTAACAATGGGCTCACGTATATCAGAGATGATGAGGATGGCCCATGACAGGGTGCAGATCTGCTTCACCATGGGTCGCAGTCAAATGGCAGATCCTAACAAGAAGACCAAGGTTACATACACTTTAACTACTGCGTACACCTTCTCAAAAAATGCTTTCCACTTTATACTGGTTTTGGAGAATAGTTGCTGGTGGGGCATGCTGTCCCTAAATTTGCTCAGAAGAGGTCTGGTAGCATAGTCCATAGCAGCTGTGCTGCTTCTGAAAGGCCACACCTCTCTGGCAGTTCAAATGTACTAGCAACTTCAGAGGAGAAATATGGGGACTCTCCTCCCCTGTGATTAACAGCCTTGGAAACCCAGTGAGTGGTTGGCTATGAGTCAGCTCCAACTCAATGGCAATGAATGAGAGGAGAAGTGAGTAGGTGAGTGAGTGAGTGAGTGAGTGAGAACACATAATATGCACATACATGAGCAGCAAATGAACCCACACTCCAGGCTGAGGTAATGGTGTGTGATGACTCAAAATTAGGTACTTAATTTGATGGGCATTTGAGTGGCTGCCATACTGAAACACCTATTTTCCAACCAATATTCATAAGATACCTATATGGAAACACAATTTTGAAGCATGAAAGTAGAAATATATTTGTCATATTGCTGCTGGATTTTAAATCACAGGGTAAAAATAGAAATGATACCATGTGAATTGTTTTTTTATTCAAATTCTGGGCTTTTAAAAAAAAGTTGTCAGAGTGGAATAGAGGGCATTCATACTGATACCACAAGCCCAACCCGCAGGGAGCTGGGGAAGGCAGAGGTGGTGGGAAGTATCAGGTAATGGAAAGAGCAGACAAAGAATGCGAAACCAGAAAACCAGGAGGCAAGACCTGCCTCCTCTATTTAGCTGCTGAATTACTTTGGCTAAGATTTTTTTTAAAGCTCAGGTTCTTGATTAATGAAGATAATAATACCTACCATTGAGCATTGCTACAAAGGTAAAACAAGGTCATGTGTGTGTGGAAGCACAAAGGACACTAGAAGGCGCTGGTACAAATGGTGATTGTTTCTATTTGGTCCTTTCTTAACTAAAACTGCCTCCATTCCTGGAAGATAGTTGGCACTGAATAAATATTTGTTAAATAATAAGAAAGAAGGAAGGAAGAAAAGGAATGAGGAAAGGAAGATGGAATCCTCATTTCACCCACTGGGATCATACAAATTTAGGCTTACCCTTTAATGGGTAAGTATTTGTTTAGTTACAATATAGACTAAAAGCATTAAGCTAAGGAACAATCCAATAAAAAAGCCCTTTATATCCTGCTAATACAGTGCAACTCATCATGCAGAGTCTCTTTCATCTAGTTTGTCTCAAGGATATGGGCAGATTACTTGGAGGAGACACAGCTCTGTATATCCTTCAAGCAACGTACCCCAAAAAGCATTCAAATTTCCACAAATCCCTAACTCTGCTAAGCGGGAAATAACGTAAATGATGTTCAAATGACTATAAACATAAGACTAGGTGGCCAAAAATCCTTGATGCTACTTGGCAAGAGAAAAATAGAATTGCTAAAACATCTCAACCAGCTTGTCAGATAACTGAATTAAAATCACAAGATAGAGTTTCCTATCATGTGAGAGATACAGTGTGACAAAAATCCCTCAGTGACTGATGGAGTTAAGGGCATTCATCCTTCTTTTATTTTTCCCAAGAGAGCATCCTTCTTTTATTTTTCCCAAGAGAAGCTGGCCAAAGTTAAAAATATGCAGAGATAAATACTCCAAAATGTGAATTATTTATAATTATGCAACAAAAAATGTTTTCTCAGAAAGCCAATAAATACATTGTTGTTGTTGTTGTTATGTGCCATCGAGTCGTCTGCGACTCATAG
>NW_006399802.1:16563748-16565706 GCF_000299155.1 Elephantulus edwardii | reverse complement strand
CTCTGCAGTAAGTGCATGAGGTCCTTCTCAGTTTCAGTGAGCAAAGTTGTGTCATCTGCATAACACAGATTGTTGATAGATCGTCCACCAATCCTAACGCCACGCGTCTCCTCATAGAGCCCCACCTCTCGGATAATCTGCTCTGCATGCAGGTTGAAAAGGTATGGAGATAGGACACATCCCTGACGTACACCCTTCCCAATTTTGAACCATGCAGTGAACAAATACATACTTCAATGAATTATTTAATGTGATCCTTCTTGCCACTGTTGCTGCTGTTAAGAGTTGTTAAGTCCACTGTCTCACAGCTACCCAATAACAATAGATCTGAACCTTGCCCTATCATTATCTTCATGGTCTCTGCCACGGTCAAGCCCATTGTTAAAGTTACTGTATCAATCCGTCTTGTTGAGGGTCTTTCTCTCATTCTCTGACCCTCTACCTTTCCCAGTAAGTTGTCTTTTCCCAGGGACTGGACCCTCCTGATAATAAGTCTAAAGTATGGGAGGCAAAGTGTCACCTGCTTTCTTTCTAAGGAGCGCCCTGGTTGCACTTTCCCTAAGACACATTTGTTTGTTCTTTTGGCAGTCCAAGAAATAGCCTAAGTCTTTGTAATTACCATCAAATGACTAGGTTGGACTATTTAAAAGAGGTTCTTGTGCCCACCATGGGATTGGACAGCTTGCTAATAATGCAATAAAAGTTTATGGTACCCCTGGAGGAGTGGGACTATGCACATAATTTGTATGGAACCCTAACGGGAGGTTGGATAAATTTTGCTGATCCCTCTAGGCTTGAAATGAGTCATCCCAAAGCTAGACTATTGAAACTTGACTATTATTCATTAAGATGTAATAGAAATTTAAAATATTTTACTCAGCGTCACTGCATTAGGAACCTCCTAGACCCAGGAGGCAGAGGATTGTAACCCCAGAGACAGTGAGTCTCAATAGCAAAGAAATAGCAGCAGAGGCAGCCCAAGTTAATCAGCACAATATAGCACATTAGTCAGTAAACTACTTGACGAAGTGAGGAAACTGAGCACTTTGGGCTAAGACTTACCACTCAAATGGGGCACCTACAGTCACTTACTGGCAGAGATGAAGAGCTTTGTAGCACTTGTCCATGTAGAGCAGAGGCAGGTTGCCCTATAGGCAAGACTGAGAAGCTATTTTGACTGAGCAACTGTTGTTGTTGGGTGTCATCGAGTTGAGTATGACTCACATAACAATACTATGAACATCAGATGTGAAATCTGCCCTATCCTGTGCCATCCTCCTCATCTCTGCCACACTATAGGTGATTCATGTATTCACAATGTAAAGCCATTCCCCTCCTTCACTGACCCTCCACTTTTCCGAGCATGGTCTCTTTCTCCAAGGACCAACCCCTCCTAACAACATACCCAAAATATGTGAAATAAAGTTTCACTCTCTTTCTCTCCAAGAAGCATTCTGGCTATACTCTCTCCAAGACATATTTCTTTTTTTCTTATGGCAGTCCACGGGATATTCAACATTCTTCTCCACATCAACTCAAAGACATTGATTCCTCTTCTGTTGTCATCACTCACCATCTAACACTCAAATAGATGCAAATCAAGTAACTGAAGAAATTGTGACGTGGTTCAGATGCACCATAATCTTTAAACTGATACCCTTGCTCTTCAGTGTGTTAGAGAAGCTCCTGACTGAAGACTTTCCCAAATGCAACATGTCTTTTGATTTCCTAACTGCTAGTACCAAAGTTGTTGATTGCAAATCTGAGTAAGATTAAATCATTGACAATTTCTCTTTTCTCCATCTAGCACGATTTTGTCTATTGGCCCAGTGGTAAGAATTTTTGTTTTCTTGGTGCTGTGATATATATTTTTTATTATTATTAAATTTTATTAGTTTTAATGAACATTTACAGGGATTTTGGGTTTTCATTCCTTCATTGC
Source organism: Elephantulus edwardii (assembly GCF_000299155.1). Taxonomy (NCBI): domain Eukaryota; kingdom Metazoa; phylum Chordata; class Mammalia; order Macroscelidea; family Macroscelididae; genus Elephantulus; species Elephantulus edwardii. Next base: position 16,563,764 of record NW_006399802.1, on the reverse strand, counting down.
TGCACCATTCTCTCTA
>NW_006399802.1:16560811-16562973 GCF_000299155.1 Elephantulus edwardii | reverse complement strand
GGTGCTGTGATATATAATTCATACTGAAGGCTGTAGTCCTTGATATTTTGCAGCAAGCACTTCAAGTTCTCCTCAGTTTATTTTAGCAAACAAGATTGTGTCATTTGCATTACACAGGGTTGTTGATGAATCTTCCTCCAGTCTGGATGTCATATTCTTCTTCATAAAGTCTAGCTTTTGGAATGATTTTGGAATAGAGCTTGAACAGGTATGAAGAGAGGATGCACACCTCATAATGCACACCTTTCTGGATTTTAAACCATGCAGTGTTGTCTGGCTCTGTTCACATAACAGCTTTCCTGTCTGGTATAGGTTTCACATCAGCACAATTAAATGTTATGGATTCTCCTTCTTCTTAATGTTATCCACAATTTGTTACGATCCACATAGTCAAATGCCTTTGCATAGTTGATAAAGCACAAGTCTTTCTAGTATTCCCTGCTTTCAGCCAAGATTCACCTGGCATCACTAGTGACATGCTTGATGCCACAGACTCTCCAAAGACAGACTGGATCTCTGGTGGTTCTCTGTCAAAGTACTATTCTAGCCATTTTAAAATCATTTTCAGCAAGATTTTACTTGCATGTGCTAGTAACGATATTGCTTAATAATTCCCACATTTTGTTGTTGTTGTTGTTAGGTGCTATCTAGTGAAGTACAACTCATGGTGACCCTGTGAACAATAGATCTGAACCCTGTCCTGTCCTGTGCCATTTTCTTCAGCTCTGACATCCTTGAGCCCATTGCTACAGTCACTATGTCAGTCAGTCTCATTGAAGGTCTTCCTCTCTTTCACTGATTCTCCAGCTTTCCAAGCATAATGTCTGTTTCCAGTGAATGGGCTTTTCTATTAACATGCCCAAAGTATGTGAGATTAATTTCAACCATCCTTGCCTCCAAGAAGCAGTCTAGTTGCACTTTTTCCAAGACATATCTGTTTGTTCTTTTGGTATGAAATAAATAAGACAAAATCATCATCATCATTTATTTTAATTTTTTTTATTTCCATTCATTCGTTGTTGCACTTTTCTCCCTGCCCACCCCTTGCCCCAGTATACTCTTCTCTTTGAAAAGTAAAAGAAAAGTTTCCCCATTGTTATACAATCCCTCCCCAGGAGGCAGAGGATTGTAACCCCAGAGACAGTGAGTCTCAATAGCAAAGAAATAGCAGCAGAGACAGCCCAAGTTAATCAGCACAATATAGCACATTAGTCAGTAAACTACTTGACGAAGTGAGGAAACTGAGCACTTTGGGCTAAGACTTACCACTCAAATGGGGCACCTACAGTCACTTACTGGCAGAGATGAAGAGCTTTGTAGCACTTGTCCATGTAGAGCAGAGGCAGGTTGCCCTATAGGCAAGACTGAGAAGCTATTTTGACTGAGCAACTGTTGTTGTTGGGTGTCATCGAGTTGAGTATGACTCACATAACAATACTATGAACATCAGATGTGAAATCTGCCCTATCCTGTGCCATCCTCCTCATCTCTGCCACACTATAGGTGATTCATGTATTCACAATGTAAAGCCATTCCCCTCCTTCACTGACCCTCCACTTTTCCGAGCATGGTCTCTTTCTCCAAGGACCAACCCCTCCTAACAACATACCCAAAATATGTGAAATAAAGTTTCACTCTCTTTCTCTCCAAGAAGCATTCTGGCTATACTCTCTCCAAGACATATTTCTTTTTTTCTTATGGCAGTCCACGGGATATTCAACATTCTTCTCCACATCAACTCAAAGACATTGATTCCTCTTCTGTTGTCATCACTCACCATCTAACACTCAAATAGATGCAAATCAAGTAACTGAAGAAATTGTGACGTGGTTCAGATGCACCATAATCTTTAAACTGATACCCTTGCTCTTCAGTGTGTTAGAGAAGCTCCTGACTGAAGACTTTCCCAAATGCAACATGTCTTTTGATTTCCTAACTGCTAGTACCAAAGTTGTTGATTGCAAATCTGAGTAAGATTAAATCATTGACAATTTCTCTTTTCTCCATCTAGCACGATTTTGTCTATTGGCCCAGTGGTAAGAATTTTTGTTTTCTTGGTGCTGTGATATATATTTTTTATTATTATTAAATTTTATTAGTTTTAATGAACATTTACAGGGATTTTGGGTTTTCATTCCTTCATTGCTGCACCATTCTCTCTA
>NW_006399802.1:16527518-16560711 GCF_000299155.1 Elephantulus edwardii | reverse complement strand
TTGGTAATAACATGTCTGAAAAGGGACTTATATCTAGAATTTATAAAATACTCGAGCACAACAACAAGCACATCAACAATCTGCGTTATGCAGATGACACAAGCCTGCTTGCTGAAACTGAGGAGGACCTGAAGCGTTTGCTGAAGAAGGTCAAGGACTGTAGCCTTCAATATGAATTGAAGCTCAACATCAAGAAAACAAAGATTCTCACCACTGGGCCAATTGGCAGCATCATGATGGATGATGAAGAAACTAAGATTTTGACAGCTTCAGTTTGCTTGGCTCCACAATCAGCACTCTTGGTACCAGCAGCCTGGAAATTAAAAGATTAACTGCATTGAGAAAGTCGGCTGTCAGAGACCTCTCTAAGGTACTGATGAGAAACTATGTCAGTCTGGAAACTAAGGTGTGCCTGATCCAGGTAGTTACTTGCTATGTCTCAGAGAGCTGGACAATGACTAGGGATGATAGGAGAGTTGATGCCTTTTAGCTGTAGTGCTGGAGAAGAGTGTTGACTATACCATGGACTGCTAGGAGAACAAACAAGTTCATCCTGGAGAGGGTCAAGCCAGGCTGCTCCTTGGAGGCAAGGATTCTGAAGCTCCATCTGACATATTTTGGACATTTTGCAAGGTGGGATCAGTCCCTGGAGAGGAACATCAGGCTTGGGAGCATGGAGGGACAGTGCAGGAGAGGAAGAGCCTCGATTAGATGGATTGATTCCACCACTGGGGAAATGGGGATAGGCGTGTCGGAGACAATAAGATTGACAAGGGATAGAGCAGGATTTAGGGCTATTGTACACTGAGTTGCTATGAGTTGCAGGTGACTTGATGGCACATAACAGCAAAAACACCACTATGGATTTTATTGATAGGGACAATTTCCCTTTATGAAGTCAAACTCTGTCTTCCTTACATTGTATCTACTCATACAGTATCACATAAGTTCCCGGGGTGGGGGTGGGGGGTTATATTTTTGTCAATGCCTTGAGTACAGCTTGAATTTCCCTCATCACCATTGCTTCCTGATCATATGCTACTTTCAGACATGATTCCATGTTAACCCATTCTTTTCATTACAGTGACTCTGTATTCCTTCTGTCTTCTTTTCAACAGCTTTATACTGAGTTATTTTTCTTATCATAAACTGTAACCTGTTACTTTCTTCATGAGCTTCATTACTGTGAGTCTGATCTCTGAATTCTGCATAGAAATTGCAATGAATCATCAAATCCAACAGAGAAGTCAAGAGTACTGTAGAAGGAGCAGTTGATATCAGAATTATGCCTCACCTACACCTCTGGGAATCAGTTTTAGGCTGTTATCTTGGTTCTTCTTTCCTCTGGTTAAGCTAAATGAAGAGGTCTCATGTTGCCCCTGCCATGTCATTTTTATACTTATCTTTCCAGAAGAGGAGGCACATAGAACCTTCACAGGCATGTAACAAGGCTGACAAAGACACCCAGTTTTCTCAAGGCGTGGTTGACTCAGCTTGTTGTTGGTCTGGCCCTTCTAAAGGAAGGACTCACACACCTCCCTGCTAATATCAGGAAAAGCTCAAATGATCCAAGCATGGGAATCTTATGAATTTCTGATGGGAGCTTCCTAAGATCGGTCTGCTGTCTTTAAAGGCATAAAATGAGAAAGAAAGATAAGTGAGAGGCCTCAAAAACCATGATTGGAGGGATGAACTGAAAAATAGAGCTACAACTGAGAGTACATATCTTAGAGAAGATATAATGGGGAAAGAAGAAAATAATCATAGTTTTTTTAAAAAGAAAAATTATACTAATAATTCACTGGAGATTCACATGTTAGCCCCTTTGGAGTTGCACTATTAGCATAAAAGTTACACCTCTCTAGCAGTTCTAATCCACCCATGGCTCTGTGAGAGAAGGATGGCCAATCTCTTCTTCAATTTACAACCTCAAAAACCTAATGGAGTGTCAGCTATAAGACAGTCCTGACTCAATGGCAATAAGTATGAATGATTCATTGAGCACTTTCTTTTGAAAACACTTTTGCATGCTGCATCAGTGGGTTCATGAACACCAGTGATCGTGATGATGACACTGAACCAGGCAGTGTATCCTTCCATTGCCCACAGGGTTACTTCTGGTCTGAACCAAGTCCATTGCTCTTAACATGGACAACAACAACAATCCTAAAAACAACTCTAGAAGTAAATATGCACATCAGCTACACTTTACCAAGGAAGCAATTCAGTATGAGAGATGTAAAAGAACACTTTTCACAGCTGGATGAGGGGTGTGAGATAGCATGACGACTAATATGTACTCAAGAGTTCCTTTGGACATATTATATTTGTTGTTACTATGTACTATTACGTCAGAAATGACACATAACTGACACGCCAACCAGTTTTCAGAAGAAATGAATTGCATGAGAGGAGATTGCTCAGCTTTCTGCTGCAGAGCCTCTGGTGGATTCAAGCTGACTGCCTGTGGTTGGCAGCACAACTCCTTCCTCACTGGGCGACCAGAGCTCCCCGAACACAAATGCATCCCTCGATGGGGAGTTACAATGGGCTCAGTTGGTAGAAGGAGTTCTTCAGATTCCAGACAACATTCTCTTCTCCAGGTAAATTAGAATTAGACTGCAGAGTGCTTTGAATATCATTTACTGTCTCAGCCATGTGTTCTCAACAGGGACGAAAGTGCTGCTGGTGATAGGGAATGGCAAGGGACACACTGACAAAGGAGATTAATCAGAACTGGCTTTGACAAGCACTGTGGCAATTGGACAATTAAAACAGACATGGGCGGGGGAAGAAGAACGAACTTGGGAGGAGAGTGGAGAAAACAGTGCAACAATGAATGAATGAAAACCCAAAATCTCTGTAAATGTTCATTAAAACTAATAAAATTTAATTTAAAAAAAGAAAGTGTTGCTGTGGTGAACACTGACTTTTAGAATAGGGGGATGAAAAAATATTACTCTTTTCATTTATAAAGCACAGACATACAAAGATACAAAACAACAGGATAAGGCAGGGTTCCAACCTGTTCACAGAGTTGCTATCAGTTGGACCTAAAAGCAACAATATTTACATGAATATATACTAAAATTTCATGACAGATATTAGAGGAAAACATCTAAAAATGTTCCTCATTATGCTGTAAGGGAGCTCAGATGACTTAATGGCAAGGAGTTGTACTGTCAACCGAAAAGAACGTGATTCGAATCCCCCAGCTACTCCAGAGGAGCTAAAAAGGGAATCTCCTCCCATGCACTTAACTGCCTCTGACAACCCCCTGGAAGGTCAGCTGTCAGTTGTTTCTGACTTGACAGTACTTAACATTAAACTATAAGGAAGCTCTGGTTGTGTAGTCAGTAGGGAGTTTCACTGTTGGACCAAAGGCAGTGCCCCCTGGTGGTTCAAATCCACTAGCAGTTCCTCAAGAAAAAGGAAAATCTCCTATGTGATTTATGTTGTTGTTGTTGTTGCTGTTGTCGTTGTTGTTAATACTCAGAGCAACCCTATGAACAACAGGGCAGAACCCTGCCCTATCCTGTGCCATCCTTATCATCTCTGACACACTAGAGCCCAATGCTGAAGTAGATCCATCTCACTGAGGGTCTTCCTCACCTTCTTTGACCCTCCATCTTTCCAAGCATAATGTCCCTTTCCAAGGAAAAACTGTGCCTAACTGTGGCTATGTCCAATGTTTGCAAAATGAAGCTTCACCAATTTTGGCTCTGGGAAGCACCCAGCAGCATTTTCTTCAAGACATATCTGTTCATTCTTTTGGCAGTCCATGGGATATACAGTACTCTTCTCCAACACCAGAACTCAAAGGCATCATTTTTTTTTTATTTATACTAGTTTATCTACAAAATTCTAACACATTGTTTTGAGACCAGATTCTACCAATTTCCCTCACCCCCCACCCATCAAATTGCACAACCCCATGAATAATCTTCCACTCCCCCCGCACATACTCATCCCTCTGCTTCCACCCCCCTCCCTCCCACAGGATCCTCATACTCACTCTACAATAATAGTTTTATACAATATTTGTCCTTGTGGAACTGAGTTTGAAAAGTCAGCATAATGTTCTCCAGTCCCTCCCAAGTTAGGTAATAATTTATAAAATCATTGCTCCTGCATGCTACATAGTATTTCATTGTATGAATATACATACTTTCTCAATCCATTTGTTTGTGGATGGACATTGGGCTGTTTATATGTTCTTGTGGTGGTGAATAACGCTGCTATGAACATTGGTGTACAAGTCTCCATTTGTGCCTCAGTTCTCATTTTCTCAGGGTATATTCCAAGCAGAGGAATAGCTGGGTCAGATGGAATTTCTATGTTCAGCTTTTTGAAAAAGTGCCAAACTGCCTTCCAGAATGGTTGTACTATTTTATAATCCCATCAACAATGTTTAAGAGTTCCTATCTCTCCCTCCACATCCTCTCCAACATTTATTACTTGCTGTCCTGTTAAACTTTCCCACAGTTACTAGAGTGAGATGGTATCTCATTGTGGTTTTGATTTGCATTTGTCCTATTGCCAGTGATTTGGAGCATTTCTTCATGTGTCTGTTGGCCATTCAAATATCTTCCTCTATGAAAATTCTTTCCAAAAGGCATCAATTCTTATTCTCTCATCTTTATTCATTGCCCAGCTCTCTGATACGTAGCAGATGTGATTGATAGCCTCCTGAAAATCTCCAGAGTTGACTGAGTCAGTTCCCACGTGCAGCAATGAGGAGTTATTATTAAGTTGTAGTGAAAAAAAATTGTTGTGAAACATTACTGTGAAGGATTGGAGAGGGTAAAGAAAAGGGAATATTTTAGTTAAAAGCAACTTTAAGGGGAGCTCTGGTGGCCTAGTGGCAAGAAGCTGCAACTACAGTCCCAGAGGTGCATGGTTCGAATCCACCAGATGCTCTGCCGGGGAAGGAGGGGCAATCTCCTCCTGTACCAGTCAGATCTGATTTGACGGTACACGCACACAAAAATAATAAAATTTAAAAAAAATTTATAAAAAAAAAAAAAAGCAACTTTATATTTTTTTTTTTAGTTTTGTTTTTCAAAGTATTAGTCCTAGCATTTAAAACAAATATCTTCAGAGGCTTTGGACATTCCATTCTAGCTCAGAATTCAGTTTTTACAACTTTCAGGAAAAAAAATTGTTTTGCTCTCTGTCTGCAAGACGATTTGTTCCCAAATGAGTCAGCACAATTTTCAGTTTGTGCTTCCTTGTGACATGTTGCTCTTATTGTTATTTGAGTTGTGAGTCAGTGTTGGTATTTCTACATTCAGTTCTGAAATTTCTAGTTTTATCTTCCAACTTTGATGTCCATATAGAAAACCTGCTAAAAAGTCAATTCCAGGTCAAAATAACCCTAGATATGAAGGTTAAGTGTAATTGGTTATCTATTAGATTTGTTTGCTCCCCCCCTCCCCCAGCCCTATCCATGGCATTTCAGATATAGATAAAAGGAACTTGGCCAAGAATTATGTTGACCCTACTTAAAGGCCAAAATCATGGGGTTAGGTTATAGTGCTCTAAAGGTCATTTAGTGACCTGCTTGCTTTGTTCTGTTATGGGTGGCAGAGAAAATCTCGAAGCATTAGCTTTGTAAAAATCACCAGTTTTTTTCTGGAATATTGACAGAAACTATTTGGTAGTTAATGCAAACTGAAAGTCTTTACTGAGTTCCCAAAAGAGGGGTAACCCTGAATATTTAATGAGTTCAACTTAAAACTAGAAATACTTCAAAGCGAGTCACAGTGAATGTGATGATGTTGGCCTGGTAGATTTTTAGAGCAGGCATTATCCACCTACTTCTATTACAGCAGAATCTTAATTATCATGACTCCTCAAGAGTGTTTCATTTTGAATGGAACTTCCTCCTCCAAAGTTATGTACATATATGGTTAGAGTTCCAAGATGTTCAATATGAATTTGCCTTTCTTCACAGACAATCTTCTGAGACATAGGACAAGATCACCTATGCATCAAGAAATAAAATGAACGTTTTGAGTTCTTATCATGTTAAATAGATTTGAGGATGTAGCACAGAGATTGGAAAGCAGGAAGTTTGTCTAAAAGAGATTTGCTGTGCAGTAGTATTTCTCCCTCCTTTCCCATTAGGAAGTAGAAGCTCTTTGTTTTCACTTTAAGCCTTATGAGGATGGGCTTTGGATTTCAAAGAGCTTAAGTAAGAGATGTGCCGTAGAAATTGAGAGACAGTCTGAAACTGACCTGTACCTGAAATTGTAAAAACATAAGACCCTTGGCTGGATAAGGTAACCACTGGCAGCAGAATTAAGAAGGCTGCATTGAAAATGACCAGCTTTTGGAGAGTTGTTATGTTTTTATGTACCATCAAGTGGCTATGAATTGCAAGACACTCAACAACAAATAACAAGAACAACAGAAGATGAAGGAGGGGGTGGACTGCTGAGGGACAGGTGAGGCTCTGAGAGCATGCTGGGTAAGGTACTAACAATGCTTTGGGAACCACAACGGGAGGGACCCAGGAAAGAGATTTTACCAAATACATCATTGAGGTAGTAGAGGGAAGTTTTCACACTCATCCGTGTTCTTTCTTTCCCTACATCTTTAACCTTAGCTCATCTCTGTTCAGCCTCTTTTTAACTCTTTTAGCTTGCGAAACATCCAGCTGGTTCTCCCTTTTTTTATTTTCCAACTCCAGCTCTTTGCACAATCTGTTACAATACTTAGCTTTATCTTCTTGAGCTGCTCTTCAAAATCTTCTGTTCATCTCTTTTAGGTCATCATTTCCCCCCTTTATTTTGGCTTCCTGATGTGCTAGTGCACTTTTCCACATCTCTTCTGATATTTATTTTGTTCTTTTCTTTCTCCTCTGTCTTTGTACTGACCTTTTGCTCTCTTCTTGATTTCCTTAAAGTCATCTCACAGTCCATTTGGTCTTCTATTACTAGTATTCCATACCTAAAACTTATTCTTGAGATTTTTTTTTTCATTCTTGTGGAATAGACTCAAGGTATTTTGGCTTTTATGGATTTATTTTCATTTTCTTCAGCTTCAAATTGGATAGTTGATGCCCTGTTTCACAGTCAGCATCTGGCCTGGTTTTGATAGTTTCTCCAACAATTCTTTCCACAAATTTAGTCAGTCCGATTCCTGTGCAGTTCATCAGTTGAAGTACTTGTGTATTGTCACTGTTCATGTTCTTTTAAAAAAGGTATTTGTGATGAATAAATCATCGATGGTACAAAATTCAATCATTTTATCTCTAGCCTCATTTATGTCAACTCATTGGGCAAGTCTGCAGTCAAGGACCTCTTCCAAGTGCTGAAGAGCAATGATGTCAGTTTAGAGACTAAGGTACACTTGATTCAAGCCATGATCATTTCAATTACTTGCGTCTGAAAGTTGGACAATGAATCAGGATGACAAAAGAACATTTGATGCCTCTGATTCGAGGTGATGGAGAAGAGGCCTGAATATCTCATGGACTACAATACGAACAAAAAATACATGTCCTGGACAAAGTGTAACCCGGATGCTCCATAGAAGGAAGGTTGTGAAACTTGATCTCACATACTTTGGACTTGTTGTTAGGAGGGCCAGTCCTTGGGAAAAGACATCATGCTTGGAAAGGGTCAGTGAAAAAGAAAAAGACTCTTAACAAGATTGACAAAATGACTGTCACAATGCGCTCAAGTACATCAGGGATGATAAGGATAGCACAGAATAGGACAAGGTTCAGATTGATTATTCATAAGGTTGCTAAGTCTTACCTGACTCAATAATATCTAAGGATAACAGCAGTAAGTGTCTAGCCTTCTCCTAGAATATTGGAGTATTTGATGTCATTATTTCAAAGATTATTATATTTGTAAGAGTAAATGAAAGTATTCAATGGGAAGGAGTCAATGAGAAAGTTATAAACTACAAGTAATTTTTTTCTTACAGTTTCTTATTAAACAAACTAATGTCCCTAATTCCTTTCATTTCTACTCAAATAATATCTCTTCAATTCTTTTTTATTTATTTAGACAAGTATTAAAATTCATTCTGGGTTAATTATATTCATATTCTTATATGAAACCTAAAATCATGCTCTGAGCTGCTAAAAGTAGAATATGACCCTTACAGCTGACTTTCTAATAATTTCCTTCCATCAATTGGTTTATTGTTGTTACATACTGTCAAGTCAGAACCAACTCATAGCTAACCCTCCAGCAGGTTTTAGTAAATAGCATTGCCCATCTTTCTCTCACAGAACAGCTGGTAGATTTGAACTGCATGCCTTTGGTTTAGAAGCACAATTTCCTACCATTTGGCCACCAGAGCTCCTTATTGATTGGCTTAGGGTCCACAAAACTTTGATGAATAAACCCTCTAACCAGCTGCTCATGTTTAAACTTCCGGCAATAAAACCCCTCTCGTTTTCACATGGGCTTCTTCTAAGTCAACTTTCTCCCACATTCTTTACTTACAGCATTGCTTTTAGACTCAAAATTGAGATACCTACTTCTCCTTATTAAAACATCTTTTCATAGATTAGTTCACCATTTAGGTGTTCAAAATTTTGTACCCCAAACTCATTGCCCAGCTTTTTTTTATGCTTAATCACTCCTAGCATCACATATAAAATTTTAAGGCACACACCATCTAGAAATTGCTACATTGAGCAGAATAGAATACAATACTCTGTATATGATCCTACAAATTACTCTAAATTAGTATTTATCCATCGATAAATATTTTTGGCAAATATTATTGATCATTGTTATTTTTCAAATAGATTGAGTGATCTTCAGCTTTTCCAAGAATAAATATTATTCCCCCACCCTATATTTTCTGTTATCCATACTTTTTTTTGTGATCCATCCTAAAAATCAATGCCATATTGCTACATACAAGGTGATATATACATGGTAAATAATACCAATTTGAATATTTATTATATATTCTAGCAGATGGCAGTGGAATTATTTTTTTTTAATTTTTTTTATTTTATTTCATTATTTGTGTGTGTGTGTGTGTGTGTGTGTGTGTGTACCATCAAATCAGATCTGACTGGTACAGGAAGAGATTGGTCCTCCTTCTCCAGAAGAGCATCTGGTGGATTCGAACTGCGCACCTCTGAGATTGCAGTGCAGCTTCTTGCCACTAGGCCACCAGAGCTCGCCAGGAATTATATTTTCTTTAAAAATCAATATATTGTGATAATTTTCCACCAAATGGAATCAAAGTATTTCAAGGCAAGGTTGCCTTTTTCTAATTCACAGAAAGATTGCATATATGCTAATGCTGACTCTCCTGAAAATCATGTTAATTCACGTTAAATCTGTTGTTCTATACCAATTCTGCACAACTCCTCATAGGTATTTACAACTTGGTATAGTTCTGTTTCCTTTAATTCCTGGGATAAAATTCATTTCAGCCAGTTTCTCAGTATTTCCTTGTCTATATTTGGTTGCAATTGCCCTTTTACCCACCCTTCATTCCAATACTTCCAGTTTGAAGATAAAATCCATGAGCAATGAAATGAGGAATAGATTGGAATCATCTAGCTTCTTTGTCAACACCCTGTGGGCAAAGCTTTGGACTTATCATTCTCTTCTTTTATTCACAGTGAGGTCCCTTCCTCTCTGGTTTCCTGCCCGTTTCTCTCCTAAGGGTAGTCTAGAATCCCTTGCGATTATGTAGTGCTTCCTCTCTGATCCCATTTCACTGATGACTGCCATTGATTTAGTTTCAAATCTCATACCTGTTTCACTGCTACACATTCTCATCAATTTAAGATGGTTATCAAGCTCTTTCTCTTGTTTTGAATTAAAGTTTTCCTCCTGTAAGTCCACTTTCATTTTACTTTAAAATTGTGTGTTACTGGCTCATAAAAACCTTGTAGGACAGTGTAGAACCATTCCCTAGGGTTTGAAGGGAATAGTTACAAACTCTCACTGCTAGTAAATAACACGGACTGAGAAACCCAGGATTCCCCTTTTTTTCCACTCTAAAATTCTCATTTATCTTCCACTATAGAGACAGTAAGGTGTTTCTACCATTAGATTATCAGTGCTTTGACTTTTCTAAATCATCTCAATTTGTCACTTTCTTGGAGATCCTATATTTTCAATTTCTTTTTTAATGTAAATGTTAAATTTCCTTTTAAATTTTACTATTCTCATTCCCCTGTGCCCTTCTTATCAGAACGTCACTGTGTATCATGATTTACAGAGACCCTCCACGAGGTTTTCAAGGCTGTGAATCTTTATAGGATACTGTCTATCTTTTCCACAAAGAGTAGCTGGTGGAGTCAAACCACCAACCTTTCTGTTAACAGCCTACAACAGTGTGCTATGCCACAAAGATTCCTTAAACAAGGCATTAATTTCTAAATATTTACTGAATGTATCTGTAATATGTATTATTAATATAGTCAGAGAGCTTTGGTGGCATAGTTCACAGGGAGCTGTGCAGCAGCTAACTCAACAAGGATGGCAACAATCTGGGAGGTTGAATCTTCCAACAACTCCACGGAAGTGAGAAGGATGATCTCCTCCCATGTGTCTCACCGCCTCCTGACAATACCTGGAGGGTCAGCTGTGAGACAGTTCCAATTTGAATACACGTATATGCACATGCATGTATGTATCTCCCACTCCTCCGGAAGTTCGTCACACTATGATACCTTCCATGTGAGTATGATGCTGGGAGATATGCCCTTATTATTTCAATTACCAGCAGGGTCACCCATTATACCAAGGTTTTAGCAGAACTTTTTGACTGGGATAGAGTAGGAAGTAAACTGGTCATTCACGTCTTCTTTTTTTAAATGTGTGTGTGTGTGTGTGTGTGTGTGTGTGTGGTCAAATTGGATCTGACTGGTACAGGAGGAGATTGCCCCTCCTTCTCCAGGAGAGCATCTGGTGGATTCAAACAGCATACCTCTGGGATTGCAGTGCAGCTTCTTGCCACTAGGCCACTAGAGCTCCCCTGGTCATTCATTTCTGAAAAAAATGGGCCCTTGGAATCCTATTAATAGGAGTGGCACGTTATCTGACATTGTGCCAGAAGATGAGGCCGTCAGGTTAGAAGGAACTCAAAATACAACTGGTAAAACCTGCCTCTTCAAAGTAGAGTCTACCATAATGATACTGATGAAGGAAAGTTTTAGCCAGTGAAGATTTTTATTTCATTTGCTGGTGTAGCCTGACTCAAAATGAGAAAAAGCAGCCACAAACGTTCATTAGTGGTGAAAATATGGAATAGTCAAATTATAAATCCAGGAAAATTAGAAAATGTAAAAAACAAATTACAATGTGGCACAGTCTGTAGTGAGTTGCACTGCTAACCAAAAGTTTGTGCATCTCCTGCATTTCAAACCCATTAGTGGCTCTGCAGAAGAAACATAGGCAGTTTTCTCCCATTGGGATTTACAGCTTTGGAAACCCAAAGGAGGGTTGCTGTAAGTTGGAACCAATCCCCATCAACAAACTAATGGATAGAGAGGCTGTGGTATATTCACACAATGGACTACTATGCTGCATTGAAAAACAAAGAACTCATGCAATATTATTCAAAATGGGTGACTCTAGAGGACATTATGCTGAGTGAAGTATCTCAGTCACAAAAGGACAAATACTGCATGGTACCACTGTTGGAAAACAGGACTGACATCGGGGTTGGGGAGAGATTGAGAAAGATGGGTTCAACAATGTATACTACATTAAAACAGATGAGGGAGAAAACTGTTTAAAAGGAATATGTGATTAGGTATTTTTGTCATAATAGGAGTCTAGAGTGAAGGCTACATGGTGAAGTGGACCAGGGGGAGGATTTGTAAAAGAATGAAAGAATTTTTCTTTTACTTTTCCAAGAGGGTTTGGAGGGGAGAAAAGTGTAACTATGAATGAATGGAAATCCAAAGTCTCTGTAAATTTTTCCTAAAATTAATAATACATTTAAATAAATACAAAAATATTGGGGAAAAAATAAGTTGGAACCAGTCAATGGCAGTGATGTTGAGTTTTCTTAATATAAAGATCCATATCCTAGGCATTAGTGAGCTGAAATAGAGTGATGTTGACTATATTGAAACACATAATCATATAGTCTACAAGGTATGGTATACTGGGGCTGGCAGATTGAAGAGTAATGGTATAGCATTCACTGTCAAAAAAGAATATTTCAAAATCCATCATTAAGGACAATGCTGTCAATGAAAAGATAATATTCATATACATAAAAGGCAGGCCTGTTAATATGACTATTAATTCAAATTTATGTTGTTGTTATGTGCCATCAAATTGTTTGTAACTCATAATAACCCTATGTATAATAGACCTGAAACCTTCTCTGTTCTGTGACAACTTTGCTGCCTGTGACACACCTACCCTGATTACCCCAGTCACTGAATCAATCCATCTCTTCTATTGTCTTCCTCTATAGGTCTCTCTACCCTTCCAAGCATGATGTCCCTCTCCAAGGACTGGTCCCTCTTTGCAACATGCCCAAAATATGTCAGATGAAGCTTTAGAATCCTTGCCTCCAACAAGCAGTCTGGGTTCATCCAATGAACCTGTTTGTTTTCCTGGCAGTCCATGGTATATTCAGTACACTTCAGCACCACAGCTCAAAGGCATCAATTCTCTTTCTATCATCCCTAGTCATTGTCCAGTTCTCTAACACACCATCCATTAAAGGCAAAGATGAAATTGAAGATTTCTACCAACCTCTACAGTCTTAAATTGATCAAACATGCAATCAAGATTCATTAATTAAACTGATGAGTAGAAAGCAAAAGTTGGAAACAAAGAAAGATTAGTAGTCAGAAAACATGGTCTTCATAGACATGAGACTGAAGATCAAATGATAGAGCTTTGTTCATTTAATGACATTTCCGGAAGTAGCCTATGATCAAGAACCAATAGTAGTACTAAAGGAGAAACTCTAAGCTACACTGAAGACATGCGGAAAAATAAGGCTTCAGGAATTCATGGAATATAAATTGAGGTGTTTCAGGAAGAAATTTATTATTTCTATAAATTTCACATTATGAAATTGATCAAACAAATGATTATAATAGATTAGTGATAACTGGTGGATGGAAAGCAGAAGTTGGAAACAAAGGACTCATAGCTGGAAGATATGAACTTACTGACAGAAATTATACTGGAGATCGAGTGATTGAATTTTGTATCATCAGGACGTGAAGGCAATCTGGCTGCAACATCTGGCACCTCACTGATCACCAGGACTGAAGTTTTTACAATCAGTGGTTAATTCATTGTAAATACTCTTTTAAAAAATATATAAATGGCAACTCTACACTTGGACTTCACCTAATGAACTGCATAGAAATCAGATTGACTTTATCTGTGGAGTGAACTTGACGGTACCTAACAACAACAAAGTGAAAGGAAGAAACAAAAAAAGAGACTGGAATAGAAGATTTCAAAGGGTTACATGAGAAAACAAGGAAAAATATTATAATAATGGAGTATGCAAAGACTTGGAGTTAGACAACTAAAAAAGAAGCACATGCTTACCATTTGTCAAAGTGAAAGAAATGAAGAAAAATTTAAGAAACAAAACTGGAAGATTATATGGGCGAGTGATGCAGGAAGTACCAAGAGATGGAAAGAACATACATTCTCACCATGCCAAAAAGAATTGGCCAATGCTCAATCATTTCATGATGCGGTATATTATCAAGAACCATTCATATTAAGGAGTAGTACAAGCTGCCATTGCACTAAACAATGGCAAAAATAAAGCCCTAAATGTAAAGAGATAGAATACTAACAGAGGTGTTTAAACAGATGCAGCTCAGAACATGCTTACTTACAAATTCAAATTAGAAATACTTGGCCAACTGACTGAAAGATATTTCTATTAGTGAGTTAATTTTTAAAAGTCCAAGAGAATACCAAAACTTATCAAGCAATACCATTAATACCACATACAAGTAAAATATTGTTGAAGATTACTAATAAAAGGGCAACAAATTGACAGAGTACAGCCAGAAATTCAAACTGATGTGGAACAAAAAATATCATTGCTGATGACAGATGAAACTTGACTAAAAGAAGAGAATACCAGAAAGATGTTTATTTCTGTTTTATTGATTATGCAAATGCACTTGACTCTGTGGATCATAATGAACTAGGGATAGCATAGAGAAGAATGGGAACTCCAGAACACTTAAATGTGCTGATGTAGAACCTGTATGTGAACCAAGAAGCAGCCATTCAAACAGAACAAGGAATGATTTAAAATCAGAAAAGATGTGCATCAGGGTTGTATCCTTTCACTATATCTAAAAATATGTAAATTAAGCTAATATTTTGAGACGTTAGACTATATAAAGAAGAATATGGCATCAGGATTGGAAGAAAACTTATTAAGAACTTGCATCACGTAAATGGCACAGCCTTGTTTGCACAAGATGAAGACGACCTGAAATACTTAGTAATGAAGTATAGTCTCACACTCATTAGCTCATTGCCGTCAAGTTGGAACAGACTCTCCAAATGAAACCTCCAGCAGGTTTTTGGAGATTGTCTTTCTCCTGATGAGTCAATAATGAATTCTAATCACATGACAGACACAACCTTTGGGTTAGCAATGCAACTCCCTACAGACTACATCACCAGAGCTCCCTTATATAGTGTTCAGTATAAATTATACCTCAGCATAAAGAAGATAAAAATCTTCACAGTTGAACCAATAAACAGCATCATGATAAATGGAGAAAAGATTGAAGTTGTCAAGGATTTCATTTTACTTGGATCCATGGAAAGGATCAATACTCATGGAAACACTAGTCAAAAAATCAAGCAAGGGAGCTTAATGGCAAGAAGCTGCATGGCAATCCCCAAGGCATGTGGTTCGAATCCACCAAATGCTCTGCTGGAGAAGAAGGGGCAATCTCCTCCTGTGCCAATTAGATCCTATTCAACAGTACACAACAAGGAAGAAAAAAATCAAGCAATTATTGCTTCGGAAAGATCTACTTCTCAGGATATCTTTTAAAGGCTACAGAGTGAAAACATCACTATAAAGACTAAGATGCACCTGATCAAGCTTTAGTATTTTCAACTGCTTCAAATGGATATGTAAGTTCAGCAATGACAAAAGAACATGGAAGAACTGATGTTTTAAATTGTGGTGTTGAATACTAAATATACCATGGAGTGCCAAAAGAACAAATCTCTTCAAAGAAGTGCAGCTAGAGTGCTCCTTAGAATCAAAGATGGCAAGACTTCATCCCACATACTTTAGGCATGTTATCATGCTCAGAGGGTGTCATGCTTGGAAAGGAGGAGATGTCATGTATGGAAAGCGGCAGATCAATGGAAGAAAGTAAACTAACTCAAAGACATAGACTGAAACAGTAACTGCAATTATATATTTTTATATTGTTGTATACTTTTGAGTCAGAACAAACTCTCATAGCTGACCCTCCAGTGGGTTTTCAGAAGTAGTAAATTACATGAGAGGAGACCACCCATCTGTCTTCTCCAAGTGTCTTTGGGTTGGTGGTATAATTCCTTGCAACTAGGTCACTAGATATACACTCATAGAAGGAAATAATGGATACTGTCCTTCTGTGTTATTGTTGACTGGAAACCCACTGAAAGTCAGCTAGGAGGCAATTTCAACTCAGTAGCACATAACAACAACATATATCCATATGTGTATATGTATTAGTACATTTATGCATATTTGTACATAAATATACATCCCTCACTGCTGTCAAATTAGCTCTAACTCAAAGACACTGAATTTGGTTTTCAAGGCTGTAAATTTCTAAGGCAGGAAATTGCTCACCACAAAACCTTGGAGAAAGATACAAAAGAGCTAAACTGAAAGGAAGACTTTCTATTGTGCATGCTATCAAACCACTTGTTTTGTTTGGAGTTTGCTTTTTTTCATTTATATGCGTATATGTTTTAATACAAAAATATTTTTAAAAGGATTGAATACATAATGTTCTCTCCTCATCCCAGTCTTAGGAACATTTTAAATGACCAAAGTATGTAAAAGACACTCCCTAAACTGTGAGTTAGTGAGCTTTGGTGGCTTATTGATAAAGAAGTGGGCTGCCAACCCAAAGGCACATGGTTTGAACCTGCCAGATGCTCTGTGGGAGAAAGCTGGCCAATCTCCTCTTACAAGATTTACAGCCTCTGAAAACCACTGGAGGGTCAACTATGTGTCAGTTCAGTCTTGATGGTACATAACAACAAAAAACTATTAATTACATATAAATAGGAATTGTTAGTATAATTCTTTCCATTAAAACAACAGGTGGTGTTTCTGTCTCTAACAAGATCTTGACAGATACATATTAACACCAACAATATAAAGAACCATGAGCTTCTCCTTTGGAAGAGGTCCTGATTCAGGAGACCAGCCGAGTTTCCTATAGGTTGTGTTTCCACTCAATGTGAGACATCTACACATCTGAGCAACCTCTGCATTCTTGAGTAACTTTTATTTGTAACTGAAGCATAATAATTAGCTAGCTCAGGGGTCAGAAGTGGTTTTTTTCAATACTAGGAGAAAATTGCATTCACAAAGGCTCTCTAGATCCCAAAATAAATATACAAGTACCTCTTGAATGAGCTCCTTTATTGAGACTGTCTTTGCTACTCTAAGCTATTGTTTCTCCCACTAGAGTCAATTAGAGACAGCTCTATCTGTTCTGGAGCCTTCATTCCTGTTAACAAGAGAAATGGAATGGAAGCTTCTGCTCTGAGAACACAATTAACTAGATGTATTTGGCCTCACTATTTTTTGGACAAATATTTACTAAGCAGCCATAAAGCGACGGGCACCATTAAGTCTGCAAGTAATAGTTTCTGTCTTGTGCCAGGAAAAGCAAATACCTTGTATATTACCTTGTTTTGTGATGAGAAAAGCAGACTTCCTGACACAGACAGCCCTACAATGAAGCCATCACCAACTGTTATCGTAGTCCATTTTATTCCAGTGGTCAAAGGACTCCACAGCCAGAGCTCCAGGCCAATGTGAATGTGCCACTGGACTGATGCCTGTGTGCTGGCATGGGCTTGGTGCCTTCATGCTGGCTTGTGGCTGAGCCAATCCAGCACGCTTTTTCTTTGTAGGTGAGTGTAAACTGAAAATTCGGCCTAAGTGCAGCACGTGGTGCCAGGCAGTGCAGTGACAGCCTCAGAGACTGACCTCTTGATCTGGACACCAGCATCCCAGGGGGCACTTACTGCAGGAGCAGGATGAGGCTCCATTATATGAGGTCACACAGGCAAAGGACTCAGGAAAATACAGTAAAGGCAGGAGAACTCCTGGACAGAAGCGTCAAGGCTGCTAAAGAGATGCATAGTTCAATAAAGGAACTCAAAAGAGATATGTTCTAGGACAATGAAGGGAAGCTCTATGAACCTCAAACTGAAGTCCAAAAAGAGTGGGCTTTTACATGAAGTCCATGACTAGGGTGTGGTATGATGAAAAGATAAATGAAGAACTTTATGGTTAAGACTTGTGTTGTGTACTGTACAGTCAGAACCAACCCATAGCTGACTCTCCCATGGGCTTTCAGTGGCAGTTAATTGCACGGGAGGAGATTGCCCATCCTTGTCTGGCAGAGCAGCTGGTGGCCTCAAGCCACATGTCTTCAGGATTGCAGGGCAGTTTCTTGTCACTAGGCCACCAGAATATTTAGGACTAGGAAAAGAAAACATTATCCATCTGTCAGTTTGTCATACTGTAGTGTCATTCCATGTGGTGTGACATTCCATGTCGCTATTATGCTAGAAGCTATGACAGTAGTATTTTAAATAGCAGAGTCACCCTTGGTGAACAGGACTTGGTAGTGTTTCCAGACTAAGACAGACGGAGGATGGGAGCGGGGTGGGGGAGGCCTTCCAACAATTAGCCATTTAAACTGCAGATTTCAACAAATTGTTGTCCACTATAGTGCTGGAAGATGATTCCTCTAAGTTGGAAGCCACTCAAAATGCAGGTTGACAACAATGGATTCCAGCATAAAGATCATGTACATGGTGCAGAACCAGACTGTTATGTTGCACATGGATTCACTGTGAATCCAAGCAACTTGATGGCAACTAACAACATGGAAGAAAAAAAGATAAACGTGTTATGTACAATCATCACAGAGATCTGTGTTCTCTGGTACCAAACACACTGCAGCAAACAAGTATAAAACAAAACAAAATAATCTTTCCTTATTCTTATTTCACTTCTCTCCTTATCTATCTTTGGGCATTTTCTTGAACTTTTTTAGGAAAATAACTTGAATAATTTCCAGCAGACTCAAATGTGTAATCAGTCTAAGGACTATAGATAGTAAAGACAAAGGTCCTTACCTCTGGGCCAACGGGCAATATCATGATAGATGGAGAAAGGACTGAAACTGTTAATGATTTTTGTCTTGCTTGGATCCATAATTAACAACCTTGGTATTAGCAGACAGGAGATAAGGAGCTCTATTTTTTTTTAGGCAAGTCCACTGTAAGGACCTCTCCAAAATACTGGAGAGCAATGTCAGTTTGAAGACTAAGGTGCACCTGATTTAGGCCATGATCTTTTTTATCACTTGTTATGCACCTAAGAGCTGGGCAATGAATAAGAAAAGAAGAATTGCTGTCTTTTGAATTTTGTGTTAGAGAAGAGTACTGAATACCTCATGGACAGCCAAAAGAACAAACAGGTATAGCTTAGAAAAGGTGAAGCCAGAGTACTCATTCCTTGGAATCAAGGATGGAAAACTTCATCCCTCATACTTTGCACGTTGCTGGGAGAGGCTATTCCTTAGGAAAGGATATCGTGCTTGGAATGGTGATGGAGGATAAGGGGAAAGGACATCATGACTGGGAAAACTCCCACTGAGATGAATTGCCACAGTGCCTGCAGCAATGGGCTCGAGTGTATCACAGATGGTGAAGATGGCCCAGGAAAGGACAGGGTTCAGATCTGCTGTGCATTAGGTCACTACGAGCTGACTCAATGGCAGCTAACCACCACAACAAGGCATGGTTGGTCCTCAAAAGGGTCTAGGAACAGAAAGGCTGACTAGCAAGCACTCTTCAAAAACAATCATATAGCTGATTCCTAAAGTTTTCTCCTCACCTAGAACTCTACAGAGCATCCAGAGGCCCTTTTGTAAGACAGAAAGCCCGAGCCACATAGGCCTCTCCGACGTTAAGCCCTGTCTATATTCTCTTCTGTATTCATATCCTTGCTGATAAATGTGTAAGCTGAGATTTCATTGAGATTATGCTTAAAGTCAATCAGTGTTTTTTCCAGCGTGTGTTGAGATACTTCATCTCAGTCCAAAACACCCTCCCTGTCATGGGCGTGTACAGAAGTGGCAGGAAAGAGCCCACTTGGAAACCTCAGTAATTACTATGGGAATTCGCTTGATGCCACCGGGCTGGGAACACGGTTTAATTAAGTGCCATTTCTGACAGTTCTGACTGGGAAATTAAGGACATGGTATCCGAGTGTCATCAAGGCAACAATGTGCTTTTTTTATTCAAACACAATAAGGGTCTCTTCCTTTCCCTACAAAAACCAGGAGAACTGTAATTATATAATGTCAAACTGCAGCTGGGCGTGCTATTTGGGATTTCATATTTTCCTGGATCGTTATAAACCAAAAATTTGAAGTGCTCCCCACTTGAATGGTGCCTGTATTTAAAGTACGTGACACTTTGTGATATTCCAGCATCTCACTTCCACTTCTTATGGTAAAAAGGAGGGTGGTTGTTGTTGTTTATCATAAAGTCATAGACCTGACCCAGAGCTGACCCTCCAGCTGGCTTTCAGAGGCAGTTAGTTATGCGGGAGGAAATTGCCCATCTATTTCCCACAGAGCGCCTGGTGTGGCCTTGAACAGTGTGCCTTAGAGATTGCAGCACAGCTTCCTGCCACTTGTTGATCCCAAAGAAGTCTTATGTAGGTGCCCCGTGTAGGAAAAAGGCAAAGAGGGACAAGTGCGGAGCTCCTCTGGTTGGCAAAGGGGTGGGTGATTCATGTTCTGGGACCCCTCCCTCTTTCCTGAACTCTCTGAGAGACCTATGTAGAGTGAGAAGCTTAAAAGTCCTTAGTTTTAAAACTGCTAAACTGGGGAATAGGAGGGTGGGATTTAGTTTTCCTTTTCTTATTTTTAAATTTTATTTTATTAATTTTAATGAACATTTACAGAGATTTTGGATTTCCATTCATTCATTGTTGCACTTTTCTCCTTGCCCAGCCCTCCCCTGCCAGTTCACTCCTCTCTTTGAAAAGTAAAATAAAAATTCTTTCATTGATATACAACCCCCCCCACCCCGTCCCCACCGCCCCGAGTACACTCCACGATGCAACCTTAATTCTGGACTCTTGGGGTAACCATAATACCCTATCATATTCTCTCCCTCATCTGTTTCAATGCAGTATACATATACTCAGGGTGGTGGGAGGGGTGGGGGGTGGGGGTGGATTGTATACACCAAAGAAAGAACTTTTCTTTTACTTTTCAAAGAGAGGAGTGAACTGGGGGTGGAGGAAGGGCTGGGCAGGGAGAAAAGTATGACAGTAAATGAATGGAAATCCAAAATCTCTGTAAATGTTCATTAAAATTAATAAAATAAAAATAGCACCAAGATTTTCCCCTCCATCTTTCTCCCCTACTGCCAAACCCTACCACCACACTTCTTTTCTCTCCCTCAAGCCCACATTTCAAACATCTATTTGATCAGATGGATTGATTCAGTGACTAGAGTAATGGAGGTAGATATGTCAAAGACAATAAGGTTAGCACAGGATAGATCAGGGTTTAGGGTTGTTGTGTACATAGGGTCGCTATGAGTTGACTTGATGGCACATAACAACAACAATAACCTTCTCTTAGCCAGCCTACCTTCCGCTGGCATCAAGAGCAACCTTTTCCTGACCTCTCCAACATGCCTCCCATCCACTTTGTGCCTTCAAACTGAAAGGATGACACAAGAATTGGTTTTTAAAAAAAAACACGAAAACAAACAAACAAAAATAACAAAACCCACAACCCAACTCCACCCTTAACTGGCTATGTGAGCTTGAATAAGTGACATTATATCCCTAAGCTTCAGCTACCCTCATCTTCAAACACTCAAACTCACTACCATTAAGTCAGAACCAACTCCTAGCTGACTGTCCAGTGGGTTTTCAAGGATGTAAATCACACTAAAAAAGACTGATCATCTTTCAAGGAGCACTTGCACATTCAAACTGCCAGAAAGGCACAGTCCTTGGCTTAAATGCGTAACTCCCTACATAAGAAGCCACAAGAGCTCTCTTGTACAAAGTAATCTAGACTGCATCATTACTATGAGTTACTGCAGTCATCCAAATTTCCTGTAGTCCCTAGGATGTTGCTGTCATGCCATCGAAAGTGACCCATACTGACCCGATGCACAATAGCTCTGAACCCTGCTCTATCCGGAGACAATCTTACTGTCTCTGACACACCTACCCTCATTACCCCAGTTATTGTGGATGGAGGCACTCTTTTTCCCAAGCTTACAGCACAGCCCCTCCCTGGAAAAATGGTCTCTTCCAGAGGGAGTCACCTAATTCAAGGTTATGACCCCATTCCAGAGCAGCTCACACGTAATGACTACTTGGAGTGAAGTTCAAAAACTAGAAAGCATTATACTTAGGGAACTAACTCAGGAGCTTAAGAAAAACACTGTATAAGATCATTACTAGAAAAACACAAGCATACCAGTGAGATGTAGTATATGGATACAAGAGAGAAGGGGTGGGGGCAGGGAGGCTCAGGGTAGGAAGAGGGTGACTCATGAGATTAAAGAGTTTCATGGATGAAGAGACGGAGGGTAAAAAGCAAAACAATGTACATGAATGAAACACAATTAAAAAACAAAACTCACTGGTTTTGCCTCAATTCAGGACATAGAAGGAGAGTTGATGCCTTTTGAGTTTTGGTGCTAGAGAAGAGTATTGAATATACCATGGACTGCTAAGAGAACAAACAAGTTCATCCTGGAGAGGGTGAAGCCAGAATGTTCCTTGGAGGCAAAGATTCTGAAGCTTCGTCTGACATACTTTGAACATGTTGTAAGGAGTGATGTCATGCTTGGGAGGGTGGAGGGACAGCGCAGGAGAGAAAGACCCTTGATGAGATGAATTGATTCTGTCACTGGCGTAATGGGAATAGGCGTGTCAGTGACAATAAGATCGGCATTGAATAGAGCAGGGTTTAGGGCTGTTGTTCACTACAAGTCGCAAGTGACTCAACAGCACATAACAACAACGACAACTGCAGGTCCATTCCAGCTTCAGTGCTTCTCGTGTGATCAACCAACCTCTGGGTTGCAAATGCATCCCAGTCTGATGCTGTGTGCCCATTCCTGTCCGTTCCACTCCTTTATACTGTGTTCCAAAGGACACTACACAATCAATTCCTTGCCTCCAAGGAACAGAGGCTCAGGGTTGATCTCCTTGAAGAATCCTTTCCAGAGCCAATAACTCAAGCAATTAAAACTCATTGCCATCCAACCAGAAACAGACTGACGGCTGACCCTCAGCAGGTCTTCAGAGGTCTTTCAATTGCTTCCTACATATCTAAGTGTTGGACAATGAGAAATGAAGAAAGAATTGATGTCTCGAATTGTGGCTGTGGAGAAGTATAGTGAATATCCCATGGACTGCCAAAAGAACAAATATGTCTTGGAGAAGAAATTCCATCCAAGGTGTTCCTTAGAGGCCAAGTTAGTGAACTGTTGTCCCCCATGATTTGGGTGTGCTGTCAGATGGGGCTACTTGGAAAAGGACATCTTGCTAGGAAAAGTGGAGAATCAGAAAAAGAGAGGAAGATCCTCAGTGAGACTGATTCATTTAGTGATTATAACAATGGGTTCAAGCATATCAGAGAGCCAGAGAATGAGTCAGAATAATGCAAAGCTCAGATCTGTAGTTCACAAGGTCGTCTTGGTGGCATCTAATAACATAAAGAACACATCACAGGAGGAGACTGCCAATCTTTCTCCCAAAGAGTTGCTGGTAGGTTCAACCCACCAGAGAAGCGACACATTTGGGGTTAGCTGCTCAACTCCCTACAGAATTCCCCATCAGAGCTCTCCATTTCTGAGCATACTGTGGGGGCTCACATACACCACCACCAAGTACATGATCTCCACTGAGTGACTTCTCTCTGGCTTGAGTTTCTGATGCATAACCTGAGAATATCAGTCACCACGTCTCTTTTGAGAACCCACATTCTATCAGTTTCTGAATCTACTAACAGTAAGAAAGAGATGGAGTGTATGCTTGGGAGATAACACTGAGGCACGCCACCGTCCAGGCTTCCCAGATATGAAGCTTTCCTGCTGGCGCATTTAGGAGGAAAAGGTAACCCAGCCTGGGTAGCCTGATTCAAGCCTGGCAGATGAGCAGGGTGACTTGTGTGTACAGTCCTCCAAAGGCGATTACGTCTGCAGAGTGGGATGGGGATTAAGCCCAGAGGGATTTAATAGGGCCTGAGATTGTTCCCCTTCCACCTCCTGCCAAACTTCTGTAACTGATATCCCTGGGAAAGCCTGGCATCTTACAGAGCTACAGTCCCCATAAGGCCGCGTCATCCTTAGCCAGTTTCCCCACTTCTCAGATAAGAGGCAGGACTCTGTCAGCCAGCTTTAGCAGCAGGCACACCGACCCGGTGGGATTTCAAATGCTCTAAGAGTCTTTGGTGTCTGCTGGCAATGCCTTTAAGTGTTATGTGATGTAGCACTCAATTCATGGAAGAAGATACAACACAATCCCTGCATAAACGTCTTGTGTTCTGTTCGTGGTTAAGAGGCATCAGGACATTGGGTCGCTCATAAAAGCTAAGACGTGCTGTCCTCGCGCACACACTCACATGCATACGTATATGCACGCACGTCCGCTCTGGCAGGCACGCTTCCCACCGCTTCACGTCCGAGTTTCTTGCCATTTCACCTGAGGGTCATCCGAACGTTGTTGTTGTTGTTGTTGTTGTTGTTAGTCACTGTGGAGACCCGGGCACTCATGAGACTTCATGTGTAACAGAAGGAAACATGTTTGGTCCTGCATCATCTTATTGATAAATTCGAATCCATTGAGGCCCTTGTGTCAATCCATCTCATTGTTTTCCTCGGAGTTCCTCCACTGTAGCTCAAGCTTGCGTAGAGCTGCTTACTAGTGGCGAGACTTTGAGCAAATTAACTGTTTGGCGGCCCAGTTTTTAACCTCTAAATTGGAAATGGTATTAGTCTGGCTGCTGTTATAAATAGCAATGCAGTGAAATCACAGCTGGCTTCCGACTTGACAGTGGCTTGAGCTCAAATATCTTTTCTGTTTAAGATCGTAGTAAAAGTTGCCTGTTCTTGAACCTGACTACTCAGTTTCGAAAAAGTTGCCTATTTAAGGTTCCTTAACCCGACTACTCAAAACCGTACAGTTCTTTAACCTGACTGCTCAAACATAGTTGCCCAAATTTAGAACAATGGTAAAAGTTATGTATGTGAGGTCCTTTAACGTAATTGATTAGCTAGCTATGAGAATGTTATTCCAGGAAACACAGATTTGCAATCAAGTCTCCCTGATCTAAAAATCCTGAGAAATTACCTGGAGAATGCATCATCAGCAATCTGCAGACTACCAACCTTGAATATCAAGCATAGGATGTCTGTCAGTCCTCAGGGGAAGAGACATTAAGGAACAAAAAAACATTATCAGAAATGGTATTGCCAAATTTTTTCCCAGTCTGTAGGTTTTCTTTTCACTCTGTTGGAAAATTTTTACATGAGCACAGGGATTTAATCTTTAGATGGTCCCTTTCATCAATTTTATCCTCTCCAGAGTGTGCATTTCTGGCTGTATATGTCTGTCTCTATACCATAAGATTAGATCATGTAGGCTTGATCCCAGTTTGTCTCTTATGAACTTTATGGTTTGGGGCTTTATTTCCACAATTGAATGGATTAAGAAATTATGGTACATTCACACGATGGAATACTACGCGGCATGTAGGAGCAATGATTCTGAAAATTACTACCTAGCTTGAGAGACACTGGAGAGCATTCCGCTAAGTGAACTAACTCAGTACCATCAGGACAAATACTGTGTACAAGACTATTTTTGTCGAAATAGATAACTAGTAAAATGTGTATAAGGATCTAAGGGGAAGAAGGAGGAACAGAAGAATGAGGATGGGGGTGTAATTATAGGGTTACACAATTTGATGGGTTGAGGGAGAGGTGGGTTAAGGAAATTGGAAAGATCTGGTGTGAAAAACAATATGTACAAACCTTGTAAGCAAACCAGCATAAAATAAAATTTTTATTTAAAACATGCATTATTAAAAATAAATAAATAAAATCCATTGTCAGATTCCTGGACACTTCCCTCCAGGACCCGTCTCACATTCCTTTCCCTTACCTGTGCTCTAACCACCCAGTTAAAATGACTGGCAGAGAGCATTTTTTGAGTTATCTGTGTTGTTTTCTCTCAGATCACCAGTATCTGAGTAAAGTCTATTTAAAAGATTTCATCCTTGTGCTCACTTTAGCAGCACACATACTAGAATTGGAACGATGCAGAGGAGATTGGCGTGGCCCCTGCACAAGGATGACACGCAAATTCGTGAAGCGTTCCATATTTAAAAATAAATAAAATATTCCATCCTTGTCTCTACTCAGTCGGTTCTTAGTAACACACAGCCAAATGTTGTCTTTTTCCTCTTTCAATGACAACGCTCTAACACTTTTCTGGGTTTTGAATGTTTGCATGAGGAGATGGCCTCATCTTTGTCCTGAAAAGGGCTCATGTATTCAAACTGCCAAACTTTTGGTTAGCAGCCCAACAAGAAGCTCACTGGTTACCAGGATTCCCTCCGATAATAAATAAGCTGCAGCAGCTTAAAACAATAAAACTTTGTTCCTAGTGTGTGGCTGCTGACTTTTAAGAAGTGATTCAGAAACCAGACTCCTTCCAGCTTGTAGCTTCATGCCTTTGACACAAGATGGAGCATCAAAAAGGGAGGGTTGCTTAGGTCAGGCGTGGATGTAATACAGTACTTTCACTTACCTTCTGGCTAAAGCTCAATTATAATTGCATGCTTACCTGTAAAGGGGTTTAGCTGAACAGCCAAAATGAGGAAATAGGCTTTGTGAAAATGACCTAGTTGCTGTGAACAGGATGATAATCTTATAGAATTCTTACAGGTGTCCCCGAGTCATATAAATGGTTAATGTATTTCACTGTGAATTGAGAAGTCGGAAGTTTGAGTCCACCCAGAAGCAACTTGAAAGAAATACCTGGCAATCTGCGTCTGAAAAGGCAGTCTCTGAAGTCCAGTTCTACTCTGACGTAATGGTGTCACCTTGAGCTAGAGTCGGCTCAGTAGCAACTGGGTTTGGTCTTTGTACAGTTAAATAAGGTAATAAGCATTTCATGTGCCTAGGGAATGTTTAATAGATGGAAATTGTTACTGATGTTAACAATGGGCCTCTGAGAACTCATGAGCAATTGTGTGGTGCTGCATCAGACATGACCCAAGCCAGGGACGCTGTCTTGCCCACCTACAGTATTTCATAGGCACAGTTAGGGTAATCAATTCAAGCTCACATTTTTGCTGACTCCTTTTGGATAAATTTTGGGGGGTAAATATTTACCAAGGCAAGATGTAAAAAAGGTTTCAGTTTTCAGGAAAGAGAATGGAATAGTGACTGCTTTAATTGCAGCTTTGAAATCTCTCCACTTACTATGCTATAACTAGTTTTCTTCCTGAAACAACAGGCAACTCACATGACTTGCAAAGAAGAAAATTATTCTTCCGAGGACTTCCAGGTAGGCTCCAAGAAGAAAGTGTATTCCTCCAACTGATTTAACATTGGCCTGACTCCTGAAAAAAAAAAATAGTAAGATTGGCCCTATTTGGCTAGCAGCACATTAGCTTCTTTCCTGTCTAGTATCTTTCTTTACATTCAACCCCAAATGCCTCACTGGAGACAAAGGATCTATGCTTTTACTGCTTTCCAACATGCAGATTTTCTTTTAATACTAAAGCAGAAAAAAGGAGATTATATTAATTTTATTACCTGGGGTTGGGGGGGAACCTCAATTATTTGATCTTTCCTACCCCCACACTGCATATACATGTGCTTATACACCTACCTACCAACAACTGAAAAGTTTGGCTGTATTTTTATTTTGCCTTGGGAAGACAAGCAAGATGAGAGAAACTGGAAGGAATGGAGTAAATAGGAGAAAAAGATGATGAAATAGAATTGAGAGGGAAAGGTGAGCAGTTCTTTCTCATCTCACTCATTGCCTGTGAACTGGAACCAGCAATATCAGATCTTCCTTCGGTTTCTGAGGATGTCAATCTCACAGGATGAGATTGTCCATCTTTCTCCTGCAGAGTTGCTGAGCATTCAAATGTCCAGACCAGGGCGGCCTTTGGGTAAGCAGTGCACCTCATTACAGGCATGGTCCTTTGGAGATATAGTTTTGTTGCTGTTGTTGTTGTTGTTGTGTGTCATTGACTTGACTACTCCTCATAGCAATCCAATGGATAACAGGTTTGAATCTTTCCATATCCTGAGTTATCCTCACCACCTCTGATATGCTTGAGTTCACTGTTATAGGCACTGGGTCAGTCCATCTTGTTGAGGGTTGTTCTCTGTCACCCCACCTTTCTCAGCATGATGTCTTTTTAAGGACTGGTCCCTCCTGACAACAGTGTGTGCGATCAAGTTTCTCCACCCTTCTGAGAAGCACCATGCCCGCACTTCCTGCAGAACAGACTTATTTGTTCTTTGGGCAGTCCATAGAATCTTCATCACTCTTTGCCAACACTACAAAGTGGATATGAAGAATTCATCCTGGAGGCAGACTGATGAAAGAGACCTGGGAGAGGGTCAGGGGTCTGAGCAAGATGTTGAAGAGAACCTTGGACGGCAGTGTGTGGCTGAGGACACTGGGGACCCACAGGAAGGAAATGTGGGAGCCTGCAGGTGGTAGAGCACTGGTCTGTGCGTTTCTGTACAGAAGAAGCTCGTGGCTGCTATGATGCTGATCACTGTGACACTGATGTGCCAAACGTGGTAATGGTTACCCATGGTGGATAGTGTTTGCTGGAGCTTCCTGACTAAAACAAGCCTGGAAGCAGGAGCGGCATCCACTTCCAAAATGGCTTGCCTCCAGAAACTCTATGTATGAACAGGCCTTTCGTTCATAGGGTCACGGTGAGTCATCTACAACTTGACGGCATCTAACAACAATCTAAGACATCAATTGTAGGAGCTATATATATATACACTGTAAATGGTGAGGTCACACATAAATAACTTCAGTTATTATAATCTAGCTTCCTTATAAGATAAGCACATTATAGCCAACAACATTTCAGAGTTGAAAAATGGAGAATGAAATTATTTTATAACAAAATGTATCAGTCATGTAAATATTGACTGAGTTATGTAGATCTTCCAAATGCTGACTCATTTTATTATAGAACATTTTTTAAAATATCACATGTTAGAATTACTATCATCAGGAAAATATCTACGTATTAAAAAACTGTCAAGTTCATGGTAACAGAAACAAGTTTTCCAAAATTCTAATTTCTACTTGAAAATTTGTGTTATCCTTAGTTTCAAATACCATCAGCTGTTTTCCTTGAAATGATGGTCTCATTTTGATCATTTTAAAATGTACCAAATATACTAGCCTGAATAAATACAGCTTATTTGTCAGTCATATTTTCAAATAAAAATAGTTCTCCATTGCCCAATAAATGTGATTGATTGAGCTCTTAAACACAAGTGTTTTTCCTAAAGACATCCATCATACCTTGGGATATAACAAAGATACATTCCTCACCAGCCAGAATATAACTTTTTTAATATACACAATGGCCAAACTTTAATATAAATACTTTTTGTCACTTCCACAAGATCATTCTCAAGTGCAGATGACAGGTTTATTTTTTTGCTCACCACTGGGCCAATTGGCAGCATCAGGATGGATGGTGAAGAAATTGAGATTGTTCACAGCTTTAGTTTGCTTGGCTCCACAGTCAACACTCTTGGCACCAGTAGCCAGGAAATTGAAAGGCGTATTGCCATGGGAAAGTTGCTGTTAGGGACCTCTCCAAAGTACTGAAGAGCAATGGTGTCTCTCTGGAGACTAAGGTGCATCTGATACAGGCCATCCTCTTTGCAATCACTTGTTATGCATCACAGAGTTGGACAATGATGCCTTGGAGCTGTGGTGCTGGAGAAGAGTATTGAGAGTACCATGGACTGCTAGGAAAACAAACAGATTCATCCTGGAAAAGGTTTAAACCGGGTGGCTCCTTGGAGGCAAGGATTCTGAGACTCCGTCTAACATACTTTGGACATGTTGTAAGGAGAAACCGGTCCTTGGAGAAGGACATCATGCTTGGGAGGGTGGAAGGACAGCGCAAGAGGGGAAGGCCTTCTATGAGGTAAATTGATTCAGTGACTGGGGTAATCGGGATGGGAGTGTCAGAGACAGTGCAATTGGCACAGGACAGAGCAGAGTTTAGGGCTGTTGTACATAAGGTCGCTATGAGTCACAAGCGACTCGATGGCACATAACAGCAACAGCAACATTGTATGGCAGTGAAGAATACAACTGAAGCATACTCTAGTGCTATAGCTGCACTTTATGCTAATGCTCCCAACAGTGTCTGTGCACTTTGATCTAGTACCATTGGTACGAATATTAACAAAGTGGAGGAGGCAAACAACATCTTAGTGTTGTCATAAAGATAGTTCTGGCTTCAGAAAACCCCCTGAAATGTTCATGGGGACTTCCTAGGATTCACATATGCCTTGTATTGAACAGTTGCTACAGATAAAGCTGGTAACCTCCTCATCCTCCACTAATCTTATCACCACCACCTCCTAGCTGTCAGAGTAACTATAACCATAGAGTTGGTATATATCCAGTCTTAATTTTCTACTCTTGCTGTAACACTACCACAAATATATTGCTTTAAAGAACAGATACTTATTTGCTTACAGTTCTGGAGATTAAAAATTCAAGTTAGGATCTTAGTCATGTTGATTTCATCAGTTAGTCTCTGTCCTAATTTCTGGTAACTGCTGGCAGTCTTTGATGTTTCAATGTAGATTATAGATGTGTCTGTCGTATCTTCTCTTGTGTATATCTCTGTGTCTGTTCTGTCCTTTTCTAAGGTATCACTCAGGAATGATTAGATTTAAGATCCACCCTGTTCTTCAATGACCTCTACAACATAGAAAAACAAAACAAAACACCCTTCTGTTTGCAAATGGTTTCACTTATAGGTTCAGAGGATAGCACTTGCATGTTCCGCTTTTCAATCCTTCCCATATCTTTTAATATATATGTCTACATATGAGTATATCCTTAGAAAATCTATTTAGTTTTATTATTTTTACATTTATATAACACACTGATCATCATTATTTTTAAATAAAAGTTTTATTTAATACTGGTTTACTTAAAAAGTTCGTATACACTGTTTTTCACACCAGATCTTTCCAATTCCCTTTATCCACCCCTCTATCAAATTGTGCAACCCTATGATTACCCCCCGCCCATCCTCACATCTCTGCTCCTTCCCTCCTTGGACTGTCATCCACATTTTACTAGTTACCTATTTCTACAATAATCTTCTTATACACAGTATTTGTCCTTATGGGACTGAGTTAATTCACTTAGAATGGTCTGCAGTCTCTCTCAAGTTAGTGATTTACAAAATCATTGCTCCTGTGTGCTATGTAGTACTCCATCATGTGAATGTACCATAATTTCTCAAGCCATTAGATTGTGGTTGGACATTTGGTCTGTTTCCATGTTCCTGAGATGGTGAATAACAGTTATCAACATTGGTATACAAATCTCCATTTGTGCCTCAATCCTCATTCTCTCAGGTTATATGCCAAGCAGTGGTATAGCTGGGTTGTATGGGATTTATATGTTCAGCTTTTTGAGGAAATGCCAAACTGCCTTCCCAAGTGGTTGCACCATGTTATAATCCCACCAACAGTGTATAAGAGTTCCTATCTCTCCACATCCTCTCCATTATTTATTACTTGCTGTCCTGTTAAACTTTGCTACTGTTACTGGTGTGAGATGGTATCTCATTGTGGTTTTGACTTGCATCTGTCTTATTGCCAGTGATTTTGAACACTTCATCATGTGTCTGCTGGCCATCTGAATATCATCCTCTATGAAAAGTCTTTCTATGTCTTTTGCCAATTTTGTAATTGTGTGATCAGTCTTTTTCTTGAGGAGGCCCTGTAGGATTCTGTAAACTTTTAATGAGACCCTTGTCTGAAATGGTATTGCCAAATACTTTTTTTCTCAGTCAGAAGGGTTTTTTTCCCCTACTATATTAGACTGCTCATCATTTTGCTTGTGTCATTTTTACTCAATGACATATTTTTTTGTTCACTGAAATTGATTCCAATATCTTGATCTTTAACTTTTAACTGTATAATATTTCACAAAATATATTACTTGTTTTCCCCATTCATTTCTCTGTTAACTACATTGGGGGATTCTCTGTGGATTTCTTTTTCCCCTTTGAAAATATT
Organism: Elephantulus edwardii; assembly: GCF_000299155.1. Classification (NCBI taxonomy): domain Eukaryota; kingdom Metazoa; phylum Chordata; class Mammalia; order Macroscelidea; family Macroscelididae; genus Elephantulus; species Elephantulus edwardii. The sequence continues at coordinate 16,529,107 of NW_006399802.1, read as the reverse complement.
GGTCATATTTCTGTGTACATTTCTAAGCAGTACCTTTTTAAATATATTATGAAATGCCCCAAACATATAAAGGACTATACATAACATATATGTGATGCAAAGAATAACATACACTGGAGCCCCCAAACAAGCGTGCACTCACATTACTGAATGAGCTTCATATTTGGCAGGGGTTAGTTTGAGACTACCAAGGGGTGTTGGGTCTGATTTCTCACTCCTGCTGTTTTGGCAGGGCTTCAGGTATCCCATAAAAACATGAAAAGAAATCATTCTTGAAGGCTAAGATGAAACTTGCTGTTTTACTTAGGGACAAGGCCCCCCTTTTTGTGACTGAAAGATACACAAAGTTTCCTTGTTTCCCTACAGCAGGGCTCAGCTGGGTAAGACAGGTCACTTTCTTTCCACTGTTCAGTTCAGCACAAGAAAGTAGAATTTTATTTTTATTCAACGTTCCTTAGGGCTCAGGTGCGTACTGGGACAAGTGATTGCCTTCACTGGAAGTGGCATGAACTTTTAGAATTTGCTTTATAAAAGTGGTTACTATGTAGAATATGTTTTGAAATTTCTTTTTCCAGACTTAAAAAAAAAAAAAGGAGTTGTTTCATGGTTGGAGCTGAGATCCAAAGGAAATAACATGGCTGTGTCAGAGATAAATACAACTCTTAGCTCTTTAATTTATTAAGTGTGTGGCACTGAGTAGGTTACACAGAGTCACTGAAGGCCAGTGTTTGCACTTGTCAAAGGGGCATGTCCCTAAAAAAGACAATGTGTAAAATGTGCCGGAGATCATATATCTGCACAATAGGTAACAAATGCAGATGTGTACAACAGCTCTGGTAGCACAGTGACTAAAGAATTTGTCTGCCTATGCACATCTAAAAACTTCTCCAACAGAGTAAAAAGGGAAGTCACAGACTGGGAAAAAATATTTGGTAATGACATGTCAGATAAGGGACCTATATCTAGAATTTATAAAATACTTGAGCACCACAACAAGATAAAGGTAAATAACCCAATTGAAAAATAGGCACAGGATGTGAACAGACACTTCACCAAAGAAGACATTCAGATGGCCAACAAACACATGAAGAAATGTTCAAAATCCCTAGGTCTAAGAGTGATGCAAATTAAAACAACTATGAGATATCATCTCACCCCAGTAAGAATAGCAAAATTTAGCAGAGCAGCAAACAACAAATGCTGGCAAGGTTGTGGAAAAACTGGAACCCTTATTCACTGTTGATGGGAGTGTAAAATAGTGCAACCATTATGGGAGGCTGTATGGCGCTCTCTCAAGAAAGTTGACCCAGCAATTCCATTACTGGGAATATACACTAAAGAGACCATAACTGTCACCCAGTCAGATATATGCACAGCCATGTTTATTGCGGCTTTGTTCACAATAGCAAAGAGCTGGAAACAACCTAAGCACCCATCAACAAACAAATGGATAGAGAAGTTCTAGTATATTCACACAATGGAATACTACGCTGGATTGAAAAACAAGGAACTCATGCAATATTATTCAAAATGGGTAGCCTTGGAGGACATTATGCTGAGTGAAGTATCTCAGTCACAAAAGGACAAAT
>NW_006399802.1:16501048-16527148 GCF_000299155.1 Elephantulus edwardii | reverse complement strand
TGTCTGCTAATCAAAAGGTCAGGGATTCGCCCCCACCAGCAGCCCCAAGGGGGAGAGAAAAGACAATGTGCTTCTGTGAAGACTGACAGCCTTGATGACCCTGTGGGCAGTTCTCTGATGTCCTTGAGGGATATTCTAATCAGAATTGACTTGATGGCAATGTTTTGTTTTTCTTTTTTACGGGTACTTTTTGTCAGCCACAGAATTGTTGCTGTTATTAGGTGCCTTGGGGTTAGTTCAAATTCATTTTGACCCTGTGTGAACAGGATGACACACAGCCCTTTCCTGCGCCATCCCCACAGTCACTGCTGTGCTCAAACTCGTTGTTGCTGCCTTTGCACTGAAGACCTTCCAAAGAATTTTTATTTCTTTGTTAGTGTTGTTATGTGTCATCAAGTCACCTGTGACTCATAGTAATCCCTATGTACAACAGCTCTGAACCCTGCTCTATCCTGAGCCTAACTTATTGTCTCTGACACACCTATTCCCATTACTGTAGTGACTGAGTCAGTCCATCTCATCGAGGGTTTTCTTCTCTTGTGCTGTCCCCTTCACCTTCCCAAGCTTGATGTCCCTCTCAGGACTGGTCTCTCCTTGCAACATGCCTAAAGTAGGTTAGACAGAGCTTCAGGATCCTTGCCTCCAAGGAGCATCCTGGTTTCATCCTCTACAGGTCAAACATTTTATTCCCTAGTAGTCCATGGTTTATGCAATACTTTTCTCCAGCACCACAGCTCAAAGGTACAAATTCTCCCTCTATCCTTCCTTGTCTTTGTCCAGCTCTCTGATGCATAGCACATAGTTGCGAAGACCATGGCTTGGATCATGGCGCACCTCAGTCTCTAGATTGACATCTTTACTCTGAATGGATAAAATATGCACAAATTCAATGTGTATGATTTAATGACACTTATTAATTTTTCAAGCTGGGCAATCATTTCTTACCTTCTTTTTCTGAGTTTTTGCTCCCTAATTTATATAGCTCACTGCCTCCTAAGGTTCCTATGTAATCTTTCAAGTTGCTGATGTAAATTTGTACCCATATAGATAGTTCTTAAAAGAGAATAATGTTTACATTGTTGGTGGGAATGTAAAACGGTACAACAACCTTGGGAGGAAGTCTGGCATTTCCTCAGAAAGCTGAACATAGAAATTCCACGTGACCCAGCTATTCCACCACTTGGAATATACCCTGAGAAAATGAGAGCTGAAACACTAAAAGAGTCTTGTACATCAATATTCATAGCAGCTTTATTCAGCAATACAAGAACATGGAAACAGCCCAAATGCCCAACCAGTTGGGAAATTATGGTACATTCACACAATGGAATACTGTACAGCGTGCAGGAACGATTTTGAAAATCCCTACCTAACTTGGGAGGGACTGGAGAACATTCTGCTAAGCAAACTAACTTAGTCCCATAAGGACAAATAAGACCACTACAGTAGAATGAGTATGAGGATCCAAGGAGAAGGGGGGAAAGCAGAGGTATTAGGATGGACAGGGGGTGGGGTGGTTAATTGGAGGGAGGGATGGGTGAAGTAAGTTGGAAAGATCTGGTATGAAAAACAGTGAATACAAACTTTGCAAATAAGCCAATATTTTCTTTAAAAAGTCATTGAGATGCCCCAAAAAAAAGAAAAGAAGAAGATTGGATGAAAAAGAAAAATTGAACCAACAGTACAAATCAGATTCATGTATTTTAAATATAAATTACAAATAAAGATTGTATGCTTACTGAAAGTGGGGGAGGGAGTTCATGTGTTGACTGGCACGGCTCCAGAAAGTCGATATAAGAACTTTACATTCTGCACCACAACAAGATAAAGGTAAATAATCCAGTAGAAAAATGGGTACAGGATATGAACAGACACTTCACCAAAGAAGACATTCAGATGGCCAACAAGCACATGAAGAAATGTTGAAAATCCCTAGCTCTGTGGGAGATGCAAATCAAAACAACTATGAGATCATCTCACCCCAGTCAGAATAGCAAAATTTAGAAGAGCAGCAAACAACAAATGCTGGTGAGGTTGTGGAGAAACTGGAACCCTTATTCACTGTCGGTGGGAGTGTCAAATGGTGCTACCACTGTGGAAGGCGGTATGGCGCTTTCTCAAAAAGTTGCAAATAGAAATACCATTTGACCCAGCAATTCCACTACTGGCAATACGTCCCAAAGAGACCATAGCTGACATCCAAGCAGATATATGCACACCCATGTTTATTGCAGCTTTGTTCACAATAGCAAGGAGTTGGAAAACAACCTAAGTCCCCATCAACAAACAAATGGATAGAGAAGCTGTGGTATGTTCACACAATGGAATACTATGCTGCATTGAAAAACAAGGAACTCATGCAATATTATTAAAAATGAGTGACCTTGGAGGGCATTATGCTGAGTGAAGTATCTCAGTCACAAAAGGACAAATACTGCATGACGGCACTGTTGTAAAACAGGACTGACCTCGGGTTGGGAGGAGATTGAGAAGGATGGGTTCAATAACATATACTGTATTGAAACAGATGAGGAAAAAAACTGTTTAAGAGGGAAAATTAGTAGGTATTTTTGTCATGACAGGAGTCCAGAGTGAAGGCTATATAGTGGAGTGGACCTACGGAGAGGTATTGTAAAACAATGAAAGAATTTTTCTTTTACTTTTCCAAAAGGGTAGTGTACTAGGCTGGAGGGTTGGGAAGGGAGAAAAGTGCAACAATGAATGAATGGAAATAAAAAAAAAAACAACAACAACAAACTTCATAACCTTAATACTTGCTCTAGTTTCACAACAATTTTGTCCAGATGTTTTTAAAAGTCTTTCAGTGGCTGACAATTTTCCTTAAATATTAGAATAAATAAAAAATTCATTGGCAATATATATGCCTCCAAGGCAAAATAAAAAGAAAGAATTTTACGTTCTATTCAGCATTTTCTCCCTTTTGATCAGCATTCTTCTATGGAATGTTTGATCAAAATGTTCAAAGGAATCACTCAATTCTTCTGATCTCCTAGCAAAAGAGGTCACTGCTCACAGAGGCAATCAGCTACATAACCCCTATCTTCCTCCTATTTCTGACCCTCCTTCTTCCTCTGTTGCTCCAAATAAATTGAAAACAATTATGCTCGGATGGTTGTCTGAAAGCTTTTTGACCTCCGGCACTATGCAGTGCAATAGAAGGCAGAGCAAAAGCAAGACATAGTGCTAAAGCTTTAGACATTAAAAAAAAATATATATATATATATCAGCTACTTGAAAGACGTATTTCTATGGGAAAGCCTGCTGTTAGAGACCTCGCCAAAGTACTGAGGAGCAATGGTGTCTCTCTGGAGACCAAGATGCATCTGGTACAGGGCATGGTCTTTGCTGTCACTTGTTCTGCATCAGAGAGTTGGACAATGACTAAGGAGGATAGAAGGAGAATTGATGCCTTGGAGCTGTGGTGCTGGAGAAGAGTATTGAGGGTACCATGGACTGCTAGGAAAACAAACAGATTCATCCTGGAAAGGGTTAAACCGGGTGGCTCCCTGGAGGCAAGGATTCTGAAGCTCTAACATACTTTGGACATGTTGTAATACTGGTCCTTGGAGAGGGACATCATGCTTGGGAGGGTGGAGGGACAGCGCAGGAGGGGAAGGCCTTCTATGAGGTGGATTGATTCAGTGACTGGGGTAATCGTGATGGGTGTATCAGAGACAGTGCGATTGGCACAGGACGGAGCAGAGTTTAGGGCTGTTGTACATAGGGTCACTATGGGTCGCAAGCGACTCGACGGCACGTAACAACAACAACAACATATTATTACTGAGACCTAGGGAAGTTAAGTGGTTTGATCTTGAGCACAAAGCCTACAAATAGCAAAACACTTATCACTACCGAATTCTAGAGCTTTTATTCTTAATCATGTTTTGATGTTATCATCTTCTTACTAAAAAAAAAATTTTTAAAAACCTTTATCTCTTCAATCATTTCACAACAAACCTGAGATGCAGAATTTGTGGTTCTGTCCAGGTGAAGTGTTCTTACAGAGGAATGAGAGAAGATGTGTCAGAGAATGAAAGCTGTGTGTTAATACTACACTCCAAAGTAATGAAGAGCAATGATGTCAGTCTGAAGATTAAGGTGCACATGATCCAGACCTGCTATGCATCGGAAAGCTGAACAGTGACTGGGGATGATAGAACGCGAATTGATGCCTTTGAGCTGTAATGCTGGAGATGAGTATTGAAAATACCATGGACAGCGAGCTTTGGTGGCCTAGTAGCAAGATGTTGCACTGCAATCCCAGAGGCAGGTGGTTCAAATCCACCAGATGCTCTGCTGAAGAAGGAAGGACAATCTCCTCCTGTACCAGTCAGATCCGATTTGTTGGTATACACACATACAAACACACCCAAAAAAAAATTTAGAAAAAAAGTATCATGGACTAGTAAGAGAACAAACAGGTTCAACCTAGAGAGGGTGAAACCAAGGCAAGGATTTTGAAGCTTCATCTGACCTACATTGGACATGTTGCAAGAAGGGACCAGTCCTTGGAGAGGTAGGGGAAAACCCTCAATGAAATGGATTGACTCAGTGACTGTAGCAATGGGGGAGGTGTGTCAGAGACAATAAGATTGGCACAGGATAGAGCAGGTTTTAGGGCTGTTGTACATAGGGTCACTATGAGTGACAGGTGACTCAATGGCACATAACATTCACAAGGGAGCTCAGATGACCTGATGATAAGAAACTGCATTGCAATCCCAGAGGCACATAGTTCAAATACACCACTTGCTCCACAGGAAAATAATGGGCAATCTCCTCCCATGCTATTAACTACCTCTGAAAACCTGCTGGAGGGTCAGCTATGGGTCAGCTCTGACTCGGTGTTACTCAATAACAACAACTACATTCCCAGAACCAAACATACGTGTTAGGTGCAATAACTGAGTAAAAGAAGATTCTTCCATGACTTTCTGGACATCTAGGGCTCATCTTACTAGAATGCAATAATTGAGAGGAGAGTTCAACTTACCTTTAGTTCTAACTTAACATGCCCTTGGACCTTAACGATCAACAAGCTGTTGTCATTTTTGTTATGTGCCATTGAATTGACTCTGACTCATAGTGACACTATGAAGGCACCCTACAGTCACTGTGTCAATCTTGTCAAGGGTCTGCCCTTCTTACACTGACCTTCTTCTTAACAACATGCCAAAAATATAAGAGAAAACGTTTCAACCTCCTTGCCTCCAAGGAGTACCCTGGTTTTACATTCTCCAGGACACACCTGTTTGTTCTCATAGCAATCCATGAGATATTCTGTAATCTTCTCCAATATCAGAACTCAAAGGCATCAATTCTCCTTCTTTCATGCTTATATATTGTAGGACTTTCAGACACATAGCAAATAATTGAGAAAACCATGGCTTGCATTGTTGTTGTGTACTGTAGAGTTGGAACTAACTCATAGCTGACCTTCCTGTGAGTTTTCAGTCAGTTAATCACATGGGAGGAGATTGCCCATCTTTCTCCCGCAGAGTAGCTGGTGGACTTAAACCATGTGCCTTTGGGATTACAGTGCAGATTTTGCCACTAGGCCACCAGAGCGCCCTATGACTTAGATTAGCCACACCTTAGTCTTTATACTGACATCCTTACTCTTTGGTACTCTGGAGACAGTAGTAATCTACTCTGACAGTAGATTTTCCCCAACACAAATCATATTCCGGTTTCTTAACTAGTCATACCAAGGATGTTGATTGGAGATGCAAGTAAAATTAAATCATTGAGGTCTTCAATCTTGTCTCCACCTATCATAATACTGACATGACACTAATTCTTTTTGATGTCTTGATTTCTTGACTGCTGATATCAAGTGTGTTGATTGTGGCTCCAAGTAAGATGAAACTGTTTACAATTTCGGTATTTTCTACATCTATCACGATGCTACCTATTAGCCTAGTGGTGATAACTTCTGTTTTCTTGATGTTGAGATGCAATCCATATTAAAGGCTCTATATAGTCCTTGATCTTCTTGAGCAAGTTCTTACTTTTGATGAGCAAAGTTGTGTCTTCTACATAATGAGGCTTGTTGAACATTTTTCTAATCCTGAAGCCACATTCTTCTTCATAAAGTCCAGCTACTCAAGTAATTTGCTTAGCATAAGGAACAATGATGTCAGTTTAAAGTCTGTTGTTGTTATTGTTGTTGTTGTGGTTAAGTGCCATCGAGTCACAGGCAACTCATAGCAACCCTATGAAGCAGAGTCCTCAACTCAAGTTATTTGCTCAGCATAAGGAGCAATGATGTCAGTTTAAAGACTAAGGTGTGCCTAATTCAGACTATGGTCTTCTCAATCACTTCCTATGCATCTGAAAACTGGACAACGAACAAGGATGACAGAATAAGAATCAGTGTCTTTAATGTGTAGTGTTGGAGAAGAGTGCCAAATATTCTATTGACTACCAAAAGAACAAACAGGAGAAAGCACAGCCAGAGTACTCCTTGGAGGCAAGGCTGCAAAACTTGGTCTCACATACTTTGGGCATTTTGTTATGAGAGGCTATTCCTTGGAAAGGAACATCATACTTGGAACGGTAGAGAGTCAGCAAAAAGAGAAAGATGTTCAACAAGATGGACCAATACAGTGACAACAGCTATGGGATCAAGTGTGTTAGAGGGTGGCACGTGACAGGACAGGTTTCATATCTATTCATTGGGTCCCTATGAGTCATATTCAATTCAACAGCACCTAACAATGCCTGGTGGTGAAGAATTGTGTCTTTTTGATGTTAAGCTGTAATTCCCAGTGAAGGCTGTAGTCTTTGATCATTTTCAGCAAACACTTAAAGTCCTCACTTTTAGCTCAAGGCTGTATCATCTGCATAACATAGGTTGTTAAGGAGTCTTCCTCCAAACCTGATGCTACATTCTTCTTCATAAAATTCAGCTTCTAAATTGATTTATTCATCATAAGAAGGAGGTTTATGGAGTGGAAAGAAACTAAGGCCTTGGTAAGAACCCATGTAAGTGAGGGATACTGGCCCTTACGCTTCATTAACTTCATGGTAAACCTGCCCTGACCTTATTCATTTATGAAAGTGCTTTCTCAGACTTTAGTGGCTTTGTTTCAGCTCCAAGGCAGGACCACCAGGGAAGCCAGTCATGTTCTATTATTCCAGAGTTGAAGGTCTAACTAGCCACAGAGCTGTCTAGTGATATGGAAGTTTCATTCAATGGTCTTTTTATAGCACCATATAGAAGCCCAATATTATATTTTTTTAAAAAAAAATTAAAGAGGATCTCATTTTTTTCTGAATTTTGTGCATTCTCCTTCAATAAATTTGATAGCTCAATAGTATGGAAAATCAATAACAAGCACTAGCAAGGATGAGGGGGGAAAAAAACCTGTGACTGTCAAACATTGTTAGCAGAAATGTAACATGGTGCAGCTGCTGTGAAAAAAAGCTTGAGAGTTCCTCAAAAGTTGCGTGAAGGGGAGCTCTGGTGGCCTAGTGGCAGGAGCAGCAACTACAATCCCAGAGGTGCACGGTTCTAATCCACCAGATGTTCTGCCAGGGAAGGAGGGACAATCTCCTCCTGTACCAGTCAGATCTGATTTGATGGTACACTCACACAAAAATCATTTAAAAAATTAAAAAAAAAAGTTGCATGAAAGGTTCCCATTTGACTGAGCAACTCCATTCCTAGGAATATCTCCAAGGAAAATAAAAACATATGTCATGCCACAAGAAGAAGTGCTCAAAATCACTGGCAATAAGGAAAAAGCAAATCAAAACCACAATGAGATACCATCTCACTCCAGTAGCAGTGGCAAAGTTTAACAAGAAAGCAAACAATAAATGTTGGAGAGGATGTGGAGAGATTGGAACTCTCACACTCTGTTGGCAGAATTGTAAAAATGGTGCAACCACTCTGGAAGGCAGTTTGGCATTTCTTAAAAAAAGCTGAACCCAGAAATTCCCTGTGACCCATCTATTCCACTGCTAGGAATATACCCTAAGGAAAACAGAACTGAATTATAAACAGAAAATTGTACACCAACATCCATAGCAGCATTATTCACAATAGCAAGAACATGGAAACATCCCAAATGTCCATCAACAAATGACTGGGTTGAGAAACTGTGGTACATTCATACAATGGAATACTAAGCAGCACCGAGGAGCAATGATTTTTGAAAAATACTACATAACATGGGAGAGACTAAAGAGTATTGTACTGAGTAAACAAATTCCGTTTCATAAGGACACTGAGACCATTAATTTGAAAATAAAATAAGATGTGTATGAATATTCAAAGAGGAAAGGGGAGGGGACGGGGGTACGCAGGGTGGAGAAGGAGGGAGATTACTGGATCACAGAGTTTGTTGGGTAGAGGAAGGGAGGAGGTAAAGGAATTAGAAAAGATCCAGTGAGGATCTGAAAAGATGGTTAATAGTGGGCATAGTCAATGATGATTCCTTTTATAAGACACAATGTATGGGAATGATTGTGTGAAACACAGTGTAAAAGAAAAAAAATTAAAGTATGTATATTATTTTCTTACTCCCATTCTTGGTACATTTCATTGCAATACTTTTCCCAAGCTGCCCTTTGAAATCTTCTGTTCAGCTCCTGGCTGCTCTCCCTTGCTTTGGCTTCTCGGCAATACAGTGCAATGTTCAGAGTTTCTTCTGACGTCCCTCTCAATCTATTCATCCTTCTCTGTCTTCCTTCTGCATTCTTCATTAATTATATTTTTTTATATCTTCTTATAGCTTATCTGGTCTTCATTCATTAGTGCTCAAGGCCTCAAACTTGTTCCTGAGATGGTTTTTAAATTCAAATAGGACAGGTTCAAGGTCAATTTTGGTTCTTGTGGATTTGTTTTCATTTTCTTTAGCTTTGACTTGAAATTGTATATGAGTCGTTGATGGTCTGTTCCACAATCCACATCCGGCCTTGTTTTCACAGCTGATTGTGAGTTTCCCCAACGATTCTTTCCACAGATGCAATCAATCTGATTCCTGCATAGACCATCAGGTGAGGTCCACATGTAAAGAGTGCTAAAGAGCAACGATGTCAGTCTGGAAACTAAGGTGCACCTGATCCAGACCATCATCATTGCAATCATTTGCTATGTATGCATCAGAGAGACAATAACTAAGGATGACAGAAGGAGGATCAGTATCAGCCTTTAAGCTGTGGTGTTGGAGAAGAGTATTGAATATTCCATGTCCTCGAGAGGGTGAAACCAAGTTACTTCTTAGAAGCAAGGAGTTTGAAGTTCTGTCTCTCATACTTCAGGCATGTTGCCAGGAGGGACCAGTACTTGGAGAAGGACATCATGCTTGGAAGGGAGGAGGGATAGCACAAGAGGGGAAGACCTTGGATGAGAAGGATTGGCACAGTAACTGGGATAAAGGGATTAGGTGTGTAGGAAACTGTGAGACTAGTTCAGGATAGGGCAGAGTTCAGAGAGCTGTTGTGCATAGTGTCACTATGAGGCACTCATGACTCAACAGCACATAACAACAATAACAATAAGTATGATTGTATAAAACACAAAGTACATATACAAACCCCTACGCATATGAAGGATTATATGCAAACCAATTTGACAGAGAAGCACCAGAGGTGGATCATATCTTTTTATTATTATTCTTGTTATTACAAATTGATTCATTGTAAAAAAAAATTTTTAAAAAACCAAATTGATTCATTGTTGCACATTTTCCTCCCTCTCACTCCCTTCCTGGATCATATCCTTGAGACCCAGGTCCCTAAACCTTATCAATACAGCATCATATGCAAGGAAGGCTAAATCCATCGATGCTGAAAGTAGATAAGGACCACCTTTCAGAGCCAACAGAGAAACAAGGCCCTCCCCTAGAGCTGGCACTTCAAGTTTGGCTTTCGGCCTCCTAAACTTTGAGAAAATAAACTTCTGTTTACTTCTTCTTACCTGTAAAGTTAGGGGGATATTTACATATCTCAAGGATTAAAGGAGACAATTTTACATTTATTTACATTTATTATAAAACCATGCAAAATGACTGCCAGAAGGACCTCAACCTTGGAAAGCTGCAGCATCAGAAGAAGACAAGATCCTCAGTCAGATAGATTGACACAGTGACGCTTAGCGATGGGCTTAAGTCTGTCAGAAGTGATGAGGATGGGACAGGATTCAGATCTGTTGTGCACAGGGTCTCTATGAGGTGTACCTGACTCCACAGCACTTAATTAGAATTAGGTTCATTTCTTTCATATTGTATTAAGTTTAAAATTTGAAGCCCTCGGCTTGTGAAAGGCTGAGGTTTATAGTTGAGCTCTAAAACCATTTTGGCTCTTACAGGGATGAATTTATTTGAATTCTTTCTGAACAGTCAAACAGACATGTCGATTTGCCGTCAAGAAGAGTGACAATGGAATTAGGTTACAATTGCCAAGTGAGTGAAGAGAGTGGCACGTTACTCTTAGGTCTTGCCTGGTAAACCACTTGGATGGGGCCTTATTCATTCCTACAGTACCGATTCCTATGAGTCATTGCTCCAGCTACCATGTGGCCAGGTGATGGGACTCTCCCACTCCCCAGAACCAAGCCTATAACCTCTCTAATCTGCAAGAAAAACCAGTTTCTTTAGTCCTGTCTGCAACCGTGAGGAATTTTAATTGCCACCAATCATCCCAAGTCTGTGATAATTTTCTTTGCCTCTATAACCTTATCAATGAAAGGAGGGGCATGATTTAGCAAAATACACTTAGCCCCATGCTGATGGTTTCTCTCTTTCCAAAATTATAGGTCTGTCTGGTGTCTACCTTAATTAAAAGAATAATTATAGAATATTTTTTAAATCAAGGATATCTTCCCTCACCCCAGAACAACAGTTGGAAAAACTTGTAGTTCTATTTTTACTTCATATTTCAAATTACAGAGAAAGGGGTGCTGGTGGCATGGTGGTTAATGGTTTAGCTGCTGATAGAAAGGTCAGAGGTTCAAAGTCCACCGGCAACCCGGTGGGAGCAAGTTGTGGCTTTCATAAAGATTCTGCTCTTGGAAACTTAGTGGGGTAGTTACACTCTGTTGTGTAAAGTCACTGTGAGTAAAATTGAAAGCAATAGGTTTTAAGCAGTGATATGAAATATTGTTTCATTTCTGTAGAGAGCCCTGGTGACCTAGTGACAAGAAGGCTGCGCTGCAATCCCAAACCCACGAGGTTCAAGGCCACTAGCTGTTCCTCAGGAGAAAGATGGGCAATTTCCTCCTGTGCGATTAACTGCCTGCAAAAACTCGCTGGAGGGTCAGCTCTGGGTTGGTTCTGACTCTATAGTACACAACAACAAGCATCATTTCGGTGGGAATTTTAGAAAATATATAACATAAACTAAAATCTAATTTTAGTATACTGAGATAGATAGATATACTTTACTAAGGCAAAAATAATTGGCAACCTGTTGAAAACCATGTAGCAGTTTCACTCAATACATAGTAGTCATATAAAGCAGTGGAAAGGCTTGCCCATTGCACCCTCTTGTGGGAGCCCAGAGTAGCTACCTTTATTCTACAGAGCCGTCTTAGAATTTCAAGTGAAGTCTTAAATAGTAACAGCATCTCCTAAAACTGTTAGAAACTTGGGTTTTAGGGTCTACTCCCTAGAAAGAAACTGCATTTTAACATGCTCCCCAAATTGCTTGCATACACATTAACTTTGAGAAGTGTATCAGAGGTATACTGTACTATTCAGAAGTGTAGTAGAAATTCTTTTTTTTAACTTGAGAAAATTACCAATATCAGAGATGAAAGAAGGAGCACTGCTATCGATTTTACAGTTTTTAAAATGATAATAGGAGAACACGGCGAGCTCTGGTAGCCTAGTGGCAAGAAGCTGCACTGCAATGCCAGAAGTGCGCGGTTCAAATCCACCAGATGTTCTGCTGGAGAGGGAGGGACAAACTCCTCCTGTACCAGTCAGATCCAATTTGACGGTACACACAAAAAATAAAAAATAAAATAAAAATAAAACTATAATAGGAGAATTTCATGAAAATATTTACATAAATAAATCAACAATTTACATGAAGTAAGTATCTTAAAAGATAGAAATTATCAAACTGTTCAAGGGGGGAGCAAATATGAGTATTCTTAGATGTACTAAGGAAAAGAAAATTATAATTTAAAATTTCTTGTCAAAGAAATCTCCAGAAATAAATATCTGTTGTTTTTGTTGTTAGGTTCCATTGAGTCGAGTAATCCTCATAGCAACACTATGAACAATAGCTATGAACCCTGTCCTATCCTGTGCCATCGCACAATCTCTGACACTCAAGCTCATTGCTATAAGCACTGTGTCAATCCACGTGGTTGAAGGTATTCCCTTCTTTCACTGACCCTTCACCTTCCTGTTGTTGTTGTTATGTGCCATCGAGTCGTTTGCGACTCATAGCCACCCTATGTACAACAGCCCTGAACTCTGTTCTGTCCTGTGCCAACCTCATTGTCTCCAACACACTCATCCCGATTGCCCCAGTCACCGAATCAATCCACCTCATAGAAGGTCTTCCCCTCCTGCGCTGTCCCTCCACCTTCCCAAGCATGAGGTCTTTCTCCAAGGACTGATCTCTCCTTATAACATGACCAAAGTATGTCAGACGAAGCCTCAGAATCCTTGCCTCCAAGGAGCAGCCCGGTTTAACCCTCTCCAGGATGAATCTGTTTGTTTTCTTAGCAGTCCATGGTACCCTCAACACTCTTCTCCAGCACCACAGCTCTCTCTCCAAGGAAAAGCCTCTCCTAACCACATGCAGAGTGTGTGAGATGAAGCTCTTGTCTTCTTTGCTTCCAAGGAGGACTCCGGCTGTACTTACCCTCTAGGCCAACAGAGCTCCCTCTTAGCCATTAGTGAAGTTCAAGGTAAATTTACTATATGCTCAATTGTTGTTGTTGTTGTTATGTGCCCTCGAGTCGTTTGTGACTCATAGCCACCCTATGTACAATAGCCCTTAACTCTGTTCTGTCCTGTGCCAATCTCATTGTCTCTGATACACTCATCCCGATTGCCCCAGTCACTGAATCAGTCCACCTCATAGAGGGTCTTCCCCTTCTGTGCTGTCCCTCTACCCTCCCAAACATGATGTCCCTCTCCAAGGACTGGTCCCTCCTTACAACATGTCCAAAGTATGTTAGATGGAGCCTCAGAATCCTTGCCTCCAAGGAGCCACCCCGTTTAACCCTCTCCAGGATGAATCTATTTATTTTCTTAGCAGTCCATGGTACCCTCAATACTCTTCTCCAGCACCACAAATCCAAGGCATAAATTCTCCTTCTATCCTCCCTAGTCATTGTCCAACTCTCTGGTACATACAAGTGATTGCAAGGATGATGGCCTATATCAGATGCACCTTAGTCTCCAGAGAGACACCATTGCTCTTCAGTACTTTGGAGAGGTCCCTAACAGCAGACTTTCCTATGGCAATACACCTTTCAATTTCCTGGCTACTGGTACCAAGAGTGTTGACTGTGGAGGCAAGTAAACTAAAGTTGTGAACAATCTCTATCTCTTCATCATCCATCCTGATGCTGCCAATTGGTCCAGTGGTGAGAATCTTTGTCTTCTTGACACTGAGCCTCAAGCCATAGAATGGTTAAATTAAAAAAATAAAACAAACCCAATACGAATTATCAACAAAAATGTGGAACAATTGAAACTCACTCATTGCTGGAAAAAATGTTAAATGGTGCAACACATTTGGAAAAATGTCTGGCACCCATTCATAAAATTAAACCTACAGAAAGGTCAGCTATAGAACTTGATGGTATACAAACAATAATATACTACACAACTAGATAATTCCATTCCTAATTATTAACCAAAATAATTTAAAATGAAAAATTGATGTGTATGCCAAGACCTATATGCAAATGTTCATAGAAGTCGTATTGTTTTTATGTGCAGAGGAGTTGGAATCTACTCATAGCTTACCCTCCAGCAGGTTTTCAAAAGGCTGTAAATTGTACAGCAACAGCTTGCCCATCTCTCCTTCAAAGCATCTAGTACATTTGAACATCCTGCCTTTGAATTGGTAGCACAACTCCTACTAGACAACTAGTGCTCCCAAGGAGCTTTAATAGTACTAAGAACTAGAACCAATCCAAGCGTATATTTAAAAAAGAAGTGGTTAAATTGTATTATATGCATGCAATCAAAAACCATTCAACAATAACAAAAACTTATCTGTAATGTGTGCAAGACCATGGATGAACCTCAGCATCTTGGATGAAAGAGTCAGATGTAAAAGAAAATGTATGATTACACTTATATGAAGGTTGGGGTGGGGGGAGGAATTTTAACTTACTGACTAGACTACGACTCAATGGCAGTTAACAACAACTGACTAGAAGGAGAGTAGCAATTGCTTGGGATCAGGAGGTAGGATTAAAATTGACTGAGAATGGGTGTTACTGGAAAACCATGTTTCTATCATCCGCCACCAGAAAAGATAATCTTGGAGACAGAGGTTAGAATAGGAAAAGCAGATTTATTCTATATAGGGAGCTCTGGTGGCCTAGAAGCAAGAAACTGCAAAACAGTCCTAAAGGCATGATGGTTCAAGGTCACTAGCTACTCGTGGGAGAAGGATGGGCAATCTCCTCCCCTGTGATTAACTGCCTCTGAAAACCTGCTGGAGGGTCAGCTATGGGTTGGTTTCGATTCTATGCTACATAACAATAACATGTATAATATAATTTATTTTATAAAATATTATGTTTTTAAAGGTATTTGTAATTAAGAAATCATTCTATAAAATTCTACCCTTCAATCTTTAGTTTTGTTTCTGTCACCAAGTCTATATTTTCCAACTACCAGTTCTCCTTTGTTGTTTTTTTTTGTTGTTGTTGTTGTTTTGTTTTTGTTTTTGTTTTTGTTTTTGTTTTTGTTTTGTTTGCATTTCAGTCACTGGTTAGTATTAATGCACCTTGAGTGCATATTCAATTAATTCCAGACTGCATAAGTTGGTAGAAGCTTTCAGTTTCTGCAGCTTTGGCTTCTGTGGTGTTGCATATATTTGAATAATAGTTACATTAACAGGTCTTGCTTGTATGTACATAACACACCTTGTATGTAGAAAGTGAAGAAGACTTGAAACACTGCAGAAGGTCAAAGTCTAAAATTTTAATAGGGATTACATCTCAACCTCAAGACAGCAAGAGGCCTCACTAGGGGACCAGGAAACATCATAATAAACAGGTAAAAGATTGACCTTGTCAACAATTTTATTTTACTTTGATCCACAATCAACACTCATAGTAGCGGCAGTTGAGAAAGGAAAAGATATATTGCATTGGGAAAATCTATTCTCAAGAACCTCTCCAAAGTACTAAAGAGCAAGGATGTCAAGACTAAGGTGTACCTTATCCAAGCCATGGTATTTTCAATTACTTCCTATACATCTGAAAGTGGGACAATGAATAAGAAAGGCTGAAGAAGACTCTATATGCCTTTGAGCTGTGGAGTTGGAAAATTTCTGAAATATCCCATGGACTCCCACTTCTGACATCAATTATAAAAAGAGCAGTAGTAACATGGGGAAGTTCAAGTCTGTCTTCTACCACTTCATAAAGAGGAACTGTCCCCATCAATAATAACCATAGTACCAAAATAGCTAAAAATTCAGACATGCCACCCCCATGCTCCTACACCTTTCATTGGGTCCAAACATGCCTGATAGCTGATAATAAACTCCTTTGTTTCACTTCATCTGGTTCTCTGCACCCTGTTTACCTTACAGTAGCTATTTGGATGGTACTATGTATACTACTGATGAAGAACGTTCCCCTTTATGAAGTGGGTAGAAGTCAGACTTGCCCACCCCCAAGCTGCATCTGCTCCTTCCACAGTGTACCTTATCCAAGCCATTTTATTTGCAAATACTTCCTCTACATCTGAAACTAGGACAATGAATTCAAAAGGCTGAAGAAGGCTTTATGCCTTTGAGCTCTGGTGTTGGAGAATACTGAATATCCCATGGTCTATCCAAAGAACAAACAAGTCAGTCTCAGAGGAAGTACAACCAGGGTTAGGGTTAGGGTTAGAGGCAAGGATGGTGTAACTCTGTCTCACTTACCTGGCAGGTGTTGTCAGGAGGGGCTAGACCTTGAAAAAAAATCCTGGTAAATGTGAAGGGTCATAGAAAGAGAGGAAGACCTTCAACAAGATGGAGTGACTATAGCCATGGGCTCCAATATGTCAGAGATGATGAGGATGGCACAGGTTAAGGCAACGTTCAGATCTGTTGTTCAGAGGGCCGCTTTGAGTCATAGCTGACTTGACAGCACAAAACAGTAATAACATTGTATATAGGGAGAAAGACGGGAAATCTCCCATGCTATATTTACAGCCTCCAAAAACTCACTGAGGTCTGTGCTATGAGTCAGTTCTGACTGAATGGTAATGAGTAAGAGATATTTAGGAGACAAGGGTATGATCTTCCCAAATCTGTTTTAAGGAAGGAAATATTTGAGGCAGTATTTGTAGGTTAAATTATGGGTGCAGGGAAGAACCCATGTTTATTCAGCACATTTTGTAGGGAAAGGCAGAATTACCTTGCCAACAGCAGACGCTCACAGCTCGCCTCAAAGATTGTCCTCTTCCTGGTTGGGTATTTAATCACTCATGAAATGTGCTGTAAAGTTTCTTCTTTCATGATGTCATCTCACTCTTTAAGCTCTTACTCATCATGGGATGTGCACTCTATCTTGCGTTTTTCAAGATGGAGTCAGTCACGGACACGTATGCGGCCTTCTCACAGCTGTGGTCACTCTTCTTACCTTTGCACATGCACAGCACCTGAAAGCTCTGTCAGGGATTGTTAGCAGGTAAGGGCCAGGAAGCGAAAACACCTGAGACTGCTTGCATTAGCTCAACACTGGCTTTCTTGATCTGACTTGCCTAGGGGAAACACTTTGCTAGGAAAGAAAAATAGTTATATTCAGTATACCCTGCAAAGAGGAAACCAAGAAAATCTGTACTTCAGAGCAAGCCTAGCACTAATTCACTTAGAGTTTCAAAGGGCTGACATTTTCCTAGTCATCGAAAAAGTCATCTTTGACATAAGGTCAGAGGTCTTATCTACTATGTTACCAGAAAGGAAGTGGACCTCAGCTATAGATTGCAGGGTAATTGGCAACTATAAACAAAGGATTTGAGCTGGATAAGAAAGTCTTCCTCCAGCCATCCATCAAGATTAAGAGGAGAAAGACCTTGAGCCTTCAATTATCCATCCGCCCTATTGCTTTCTTGCCTTTTGCAGTCCACCCTTTTTTATTTGTTGTTATAAGTAGCAACTCTATGAATAATAGATATGAACTCTGTCCTATCCTGTGCCATCCTCACAATCTCTGACCCACTCAAGCCCATTGCTACAATCACTGTGTCAATCCACCTGGTTGAGGATAGTCCTCTCTTTTGCTAAACCTTCACCCTTCTAAGTAATCCTGATGTTCCTTTCCAAGGAATAGCCTCTCCTAACAACATGCCCAAAGTATGTGAGATGAAGCTTTGTCATCCTCCAAGGAGCACTCTAGTGGCACTTTCTCCAAGACATATCTGTTTGTTCTCTTGGCATTCCATGGTATACTCAGTACTCTTCTCCAACACCACATCTTAAAGGGATCAATTTGTCTTCTGTCGTCTTTATTCATTCTCCAGGTCTCAAATGTATAGCAAGTGATTGGAAAGATCATGGTCTGAATCAGGCACACTTTAATCTTCAAACCAACATCATTGCTCCTCAGTAATTTAGTTGTTGTTGTTAAGTGCCATCAAGTCATAGGCAACCCTAAGAACAAAAGGATTTAAAATAAGTACTCCATCTCATTCCAACCCAGTTGGCCCTAGGCTCTTGTCAGAGTTTGTTATTGTCTCCTGTGCAACACACCACTCAGCCCACAAGGAGATCTGCTAAGAACTGAGCATCCTGGGCCTGATGGCTCTTGAGAAAGTAGCTCTAGAACTTCTCCATCCAGGAACTCTCTGATCTCAGGGTTACAGGAATCCATGAACTTGTATCTTACAAACAGAAGCCTGATGCCTCAGAAGCAATGCTTTCTAGCTCAACCCAAATGCTTCTTTTGTAACTTGGAAAATTTCTAGCAGCAACATTTTGAAATCAGTTCCAAGTTCTCAGAGCAATGACAGAATTATTTTAATCATGTTTGTTTCATTAATGTGAATTTAAATTGTTGTTGTTCTTCAGTTTGCTTGGCTCCACAGTCAACACTCTTGGCACCAGTAGCCAGAAAATTAGAAGACGTATTGCCATGGGAAAGTCTGCTGTTAGGGACCTCTCTAAAGTACTCAAGAGCAATGGTGTCTCTTTGGAGACTAAAGTGCGTCTGATACAGGCCATGGTCTTTGCTATCACTTGTTATGCATCAGAGAGTTGGACAATGACTAAGGAGGATAGAATTGATGCCTTTGAGCTGTGGTGCTGGAGAAGAGTATTGAGAGTACCATGGACTGCTAGGAAAACAGATTCATCCTGGAAAGAGTCAAACCGGGCTGCTGCTTGGAGGCAAAGATTCTGAGGCTCTGTCTAACATACTTTGGACATGTTGCAAGGAGGGACAGGTCCTTGGAGAGGGATTGGTAGAGTGGAGGGACAGTGCAGAAGGGGAAGGCCCTCTATGAGGTGAATTAATTCAGTGACTGGGGTAATCGGGATGGGTTTATCGGAGACGTGCGATTAGCACAAGACAGAGCAGAGTTTAGGAATGTTGTACATAGGGTCGCTATGAGTCGCAAGCGACTCAACGGCACATAACAACAACAACCATAGAATCAGAACTGACCCATAGCTGACCCTCTGACAGGTTTTCAGAGGCAGGTAATCACAGGGAGATTGCCCATCCTCCTCCCACGGAGCACCTGATGGCTTCAAACATCTTAGTGTTGCAGCACAGCTTCTTGCCATTAGGCCACCAGAGCTTCTCAGTTTAAATAAGCCACCAGAATTTAAATGTTGTTGTTGATTGCTGTCGAGTTGTCCAGTAAAGCAGGGCTCATAGAGACCCTATGAACAAAAGCCCGGAAGCCTTTCTATAGCTACCAACATTTATCAAAGTTCATAGGGTTTCCAGAGGAATGTTGTTTAGGAAGTGGATGCCACTCTGTTTCCAAAAGAATTTAAATAAGCCCCTGTAAATAGGAGTCAATCTTTCCTTGAGCCTTCTACTTCCAGGTACAGTCCTTTCTGCTTACTTTTCTTGGGTGCTGCCATTTAACACTCCCAACAAAGCTAAGAGACTGATACCACTAACCATAGTTTAGATAAGAGGAAACTACAGTACAAAGAGGTTCCTTTTTTTATCGAAGGTCACCTGGCTAGAAAGTGAGCAAGCCAAGATTCCTTATCTTCTTTAGAGCCCAGACTCTTGACCCCTAGTCTTCTCTTATTGCATTGTCAAATGAGGTAGATACTAGCCACAGCAACAACTTTCTACATTTAAATTTGAATTCATTTAAGTAGAATTTATAATCGATTTCCTCACTCATTAGACTCACGTTACTGCTGCTGCTGCTGCTGGTTGTTACGTCTCACTGAGTTGAAACAGATGCATATGTGACCTTTCAGCAAGTTTTCAGAGACAGTGAATCTTTCTCCCACAAAATTGATAGATTCAAACTGTGTGCTTTTAGGTTGGCAGTACAACTTATCAATAGGCCACTAGAGCTCTCTTAATAGTCATATGTGGCTGGTGATAACAATTTTTTTAAAATGCAATTAAATCAGTTCCAACTCACAGCAATCTCACGTTTCAGAGATGAACTGAATTGCACAGGTTTTTTTGGGTTTGTGGCCATTGTTGTGTGCTGTTAAGTCAGAACTGACCCATAGCTAACACTCCAGAGAGTTTCCAGAGGCAGTTAATCACATGAGAGGAGACTGCCCATCCTTCTTCCATGGAAGAAGTGGACATGAACAGCATGACTTTGAGATTGTGACCCAGCTTTTTACCATTTGGTCAGCAGAACTCCCTTTCTTAGATATAATCCTGTTGTTGTTGTTGTTGTTGTTGTTGTGTGCCGTTGAGTCACTGGTGACTCATAACAACCCTATATACAACAGCCCTAAACTCCGCTCTGTCCTGTGCCAATCGCACTGTCTCCGACACACCCATCCCGATTACCCCAGTCACTGCTTCCTTCAGGAGATCAGCTAGCCCATGAGGAAGTAGAAGACAAGATGCTGACCTTCTTCCTCACCCCATGTTGAGTGTGCATTCCCAGCCTGAGCCTTGAAGATAAGCTGGATGGTCTCTACCCACATCCTTGGATAGAAGCTCTAGCAAAATAACTTGCTATATTCTTTACTCCATCCTTCCCACCATCATATCAGACTCAGTGGCAGACAGGAAGTTTTCAGTGGAACGTGTTGTTGTTAAGGGCCATGAAGTCAACTATGGCTCCCAGTGACCCTATGAAAAGCAGATCTGAACCTCACCCTGGCCTGCAGCGCCCTCAGGATCTCTGATTCACTCAAGGCCATTGTTACAGTCACTGTGTCAATTGTCTCACTAAAGTCATCCTTTCTTTCTATGACCCTCTATTTTTCCTAGCATGATGTCCTTTTCAGAGGACTGACCCTCACACTCAAAGTGTGTAAGATGAAGCTTCATCATCCTTGCCTCTGAGGAGTACTCCTCCAAGACAGATTTGCTTGTTCTTTTGGCAGTCCCTGGACATAAATTCTTTATGAAGGAAGGGTCTCCAAATCAACTAAGAAACTGGCATGTTCTTTATCATTTTGATCTGCAAATAATAGCTACAAACAAGCCACTTGCTGATAAGATATATAACATAGATAACAGAGCTTGTAGGAAGAATAGTATAATGATGAAAATATTTCAAGAAAAAGATAAGAAGGGCAGGGAAGTATTTGTAAAACATATGCTAAGGTAACATTGATGATTATTCTGACTCAACTATCTCAACTCTTAACTCTCCCCTGGTTTTTGAGGCTATGTATCTTAAAAGGAGTAGACTATCCACACCACCAGAGCTCCTTGGCACTTTTCTATGACTGTAAGATTTCATGTACATTTATAAGAAAAATTTTAATGATAATTTTAGAAAAAATGTGATGCATCTATGAGAAGGTGGTATCCATACATATGAACACAAATTCAAACACAAAAAATGTCTAAGATATGTTCATTTCATTGATTACCAGGGAAATATTAATTACTTGTCAACATCAAGACAGCAAAAATTCTCCTCACTGGGCCAATAGGAAACATTATGACAGATGGAGAAAAGATTGAAGTCATCATCTACTTCATTTGACTTGGATCCACAAACAACACCTTGGTAGCAGGATTCCAGAAATACAAAGATATGTTGCATTGGGAAATCTGCTGTTAAGCACCTCCCCAAAGTATTAAGGTACAATGATGTCAGTTTAAAAGACTAAGATATACCTGATCCAAGTCTTTTCAATTAGTATGCATCTGAAAGTCAGACAACAAATAAGAACAGCAGAAGAATCTATGCCTTTGAATTGTGTTCTGGCATTAACTGCCAGGAAAACAAACACACATCTTGGAGGAGGTGCATTTAGGCAAGAACGGTGACATTTCATCTCACATACTATGGGCCTGTTGTCGGGAGAGGCCAGTCCTTAGAAAAAGATAGTATGCTGGGGAAAGTAGAGATTCAGAGAAAGAGAAAAAGACCTTCAACAAGTTAGATTGATAGGATGACTGTAACAATGGACTCAAGAATATCAGCGATAATGAGGTTGGTAGAGGACAAGATATGGTTCAGGTAAGTTGTTCATTGTGTCACTATAAATTATGGTCAATTTGGTGGCACCTGGTGAATAAGGAGCTATATTGCCAATCCAAACACACATGTTTGAAATCCAATAGCCACTCCTCAGAGAAAGAAGGACAATCTCCTATACAATTCACAGCCTCTGAAATCCTGAGAGAGGGTTAGCTGTGAGTCAGTTTTTACTCAACAGCAATGAGAAAGTAAGACTGCTTCCAGCTTAAAGATTGGCCCTCTAACAGTGTTAACACACATTGAATTAGAAGAACTGATTAAAATTCACAGATTGCAACCCCTGTTCTCTTAGAGTTTATATTCTACCCAAAGCAAGGAAGGAAAAGGAGAGGAAGGTATAAAGTGGGGCGGGGTGGGGGCTTTACCTCATTTGAGCAGGTCTCTCGGAAGAGATAATACTTGAGCTGAAGGATGCAGGGAGGAAAAAAGTTCATACATAAGATAATGAGCCCATATATAGCAGTATGTTCTCAATTATAAGATAATGAGCCCGTATATAGCAGTATGTTCTCAATTAGGACATGCTATCAGATTCACTCACCTCAACTTGACCAATGTCAGTTCAAAAGGAAAGAAATTTCTCTATCTCTGGAATATTTATCCCATAGCAAAGATCAAGACCACCTAGAAGAGAAATTAATACTTTGTTATTTTTTAAATAAATACTTGTGTCATTTTCTTTCAATGCTCAAAGGCTTTCTATTGGCATTTCCTTCATGCTAATGTTTCCTCTTAAACATCTTTGGCCAATGATGTATATCGGATAAAGATAATGCAGGTATTGAAATACATAATCTTATCACAACACATTGGTTCATAATAATAAAAACTTTGCTCTATTATTATCAGGGTTTTTTTATTATTATTTTTTTTATTATTATCAGGTTTGAGATTTTGGTTTTGTCTTGTATTTTTTATAGGAAACTTCTGAAACTTTTGGTATGACTGTGTAGCCAAGGAAAAAATGATTGTTTATTATTGTGGCCAATCATTCAAATATAAATATTACAAAAAGAAAAGAAAGGATAAGATTGAATTGGAAAATTCCCAATAATTTCAAGGGGTTTCCATTTTCTGTTTCCAAATCTCAAAGATAAACACATATTTACCAGGAATTTGGAGATATTGCTTTCTACCATGGACTGCTGGGAGAATCAATAGGATTGTCCTGGAGAAACCAGGTTGCTCCTTGGAGGCAAGGATTCTGAAGTTCTGTCTGACATACTTTGGGCATGTTGCAAAGAGGGACCAGTCCTTGGGGAGGGACTTCACTCTTGGGAGGGTGGCAGGACAGCGCAACACTGGATGAGATGGATTGATTCAGTGACTGGGGTAATGGGAGTATGTGTGTCAGAGACAATAAAATTGACTCATGATAGAGTGGGGTTCAGAGCTGTTGTACATAGGGTCATTATGACTCACAAGGACTCAATGGCACATAACAACTACAACAACAGTGAGAGAAGAAAAAGAACAACATATGAAAAAAGTGAGCACATAAGAAAATGTCTGGTGCACAGCTGTAGACTTCCTAAGGTGCTGTGTCTAGCAAAGGCTAGCTTGTGCTCACTGCTGGTCAGGGCTTTGTCTTCTCAAACTGATGCCAGTGTCCTGTGGGCTGGAACACCTGGCTCCGACTGGCTGTGGAATAGTTCTAGTCCATCCCAAGGCTTTACGTCTATTTTTCTCCAACGGCTGATATTGCCCTCAATTTTCTCTTTTCATTCTTTCAAATGACCAATGTTTCATTTCACCAGGAGACCTGGGAGAGTAATATATATCAGGCTGTGAAACATGAGGGTTGGCAGTTCAAATCCCCCTAGTGCCCAGAGGGAAAAAGCTGGACAGTCTCTTTCCAGAAAAGATGTATAGCGTCAGAAACCCAGTGGAGGGTCTTTGTAAATTTACTTTCTCCTGATTGCTTTCTTTGCATTCACATCTGCATTTTTGTATACAGGGGTAAGGAGCTGCTCTGCCAACCCAAAGGCAGATGTCTGGTTCCAATCCACCAGCTGCTCCTCAGGACGAAGATGGGCAACCTCCCCTTACAGGATTTATAGCCTCCAAAAACCTGCTGGAGGGTCCGCTGTGAGTCAGTCTCGACTCTATGGCAATGAGGGCTGGGTTTTTTTAAAAAATCATAATAAATATTAATTTGTTTTTTTAAAAAAGGAAATGTCATGTTGTGTTAAGTGTTAAAAAGAAAGATTAGCATATGAGGCCAGAGAGAGCTGGCAGTTCCAGGTTTAAATAACATGATCAGCAGTTAGGAAATTATGCCAAGAGGAAAGAT
Organism: Elephantulus edwardii; assembly: GCF_000299155.1. Lineage (NCBI taxonomy): Eukaryota > Metazoa > Chordata > Mammalia > Macroscelidea > Macroscelididae > Elephantulus > Elephantulus edwardii. Next base: position 16,503,025 of record NW_006399802.1, on the reverse strand, counting down.
AATAAAATATGGGAAAGATGGAGGAAGGAGACGGCCTTGCACAATCACAGAGGAAGGAATGATGAGCCATGGATTCATACAGGAGGTGGGGTTGGGCTTCTTCTTGAAAGTCCAGTGGTGGGAGGTTTTCCAGACAAGGAGGGAAGTAAAGTTCATTGCAGGCATCAGGAACTGCATGGACAGAGGGAGGGAAGCTAAAAGAAGCTGAGTGTGTGTGTGAGTGTGTGCGTGTGTGTGTGAGAGAGAGAGAGAGAGCAAGAGCGCCTGTAGAAAGGACAAGGAGTTGGGTGTGGCTGAAGTAGGCGAGATGCAGGTTGCTAAAGCCGGGAAGGTGAAACTGGGCCAGGAGCAGATGCCTTGCATACCACACTGGGGAGTTGAACATATAGGAAATTAGAAGCACACCCTGAGTGTGCATTATGTTAATTTTGTGGAAGACACCTCTGGCATCAGCATGGCTGAAGGCCTGGAGTCTCCCTCACAGAGTCTCCATCAGGACAGCAGCCCAGATTTCAATGAGACGTGTCCCAATTTTCCTGGCTTTACTTTCACACTTTATTTGAAACCGAAAGCTCACTGCCCTCAAGTCTATTCTGACTCACAGAAACCCTGTAGGACAAAGCAGAGCTGTTCAGAGGGTTTTCCAGGTTATAAATATATGGAAACAGATTGCCTCATCCTTCTCGCTTTGAGTGGTTATGAGTTTGAACCATTGACTTTTGGGTTAGTTGTCAAATACTTTTCCTCCCTGGGCAGCATTGTGAGAAACTCTGGTTGTTTATTCCAGTATCCATGTCCTATCTCTTCCTTACTAACTGTACTCCCCACTGTTAGAGAGTCATAGAGCTGACAGGAAAAAAGACCCTATCTCCCAGCCTCACCCATAGCTAAATGTCCTAATTAAAGTGTGATAGCTTTCCAGGAATCTTAAAGGACAAAGGGCAAACGCCTCTCTCTACTTTTTATTCTTTCCATCATCCTGCTGGACAAGATGCTGACGTCATGGTTGGAACTTAAGCTATCACCTTGGACGACCAAGATAAGAGAGAAACAAGACAGAACAAAGCATGGGTCTGCAGTTACCAGCCTGGCTTTTATCCTCAGAACTGTGTTTCACTTAGGAAGAAATAATCTTTTTCTTGATCTTTATTGCCATAGAGTCAGCTTCAAGTCATGGTAACCCTAAGCATTACAGAATGAAATTTTGCCCAGTACTGTTCCATCTTCATAATTGTTCAAGTCCATCTGTAATGCCTTCCAATTTAGGGGACTCATCTTTCAACATTCAAAATAACTTAAACTCATGCACATCCATGTTTATCACGGCTTTGTTCACAATAGCAAAGAGTTTGGAAACAACCCAAGTGCCCATCAACAAACGAATGGATAGAGAAGTTCTGGTATATCCACACAACGGAATACTACGCTGCATTGAAAAACAAGGAACTCACGAAATATTATACAAAATGGGTGACCCTGGAGGACATTATGCTGAGTGAAATATCTCAGTCACAAAAGGACAAATACTGCATAGTGCCACTGTTGTAGAACGGGACTGACATCAGGGTTAGGGGGAGACTGAGAAAGATGGGATAAGTTATGTATACTGCATTGAAATAGATGAGGGAGAAAACTGTTTAACACTTTGCCACACACTTTTAATTTGATGACCATGCTTAGAAACACATTTTTATTCCGACATACTACCATCATTTGCATCAATGTGTTAAAAAGAATATATGATTAGGTATTATTGTCATGACAGGAGTCCAGAACAAAGGCTGCACAGTGGAGTGGACTTGGGGGGTAGGGATTGTATAACAATGAAAGAATTTTACTTTTCAAAGAGAAGAATTTTACTTTTCAAAGGGACGAGAGGGGTGGGCAGGTAGAAAGGTGCAACAATGAATGAATAGAAATCCAAAGTCTGTAAACTTTCAGTAAAATTAATAATTTTATGCACACCCATGTTTATTG
>NW_006399802.1:16494065-16496515 GCF_000299155.1 Elephantulus edwardii | reverse complement strand
CTATGAGTTGCAAACGACTCGACCGCACATAACAACAACTGGAATCCTTTGCCTCCTTATTCAGGTAAACTGCTCCCTGCTTGGGAAGCATCTGCACCTCCCCATTCCTTTTGATTTTGGTGGGGCCCTTAATTTCAGTATTCTGACCTCCAACCACAGACACATGACCCAAAACAGGACCATTAATCAAAGCCCTCCTTGAGGATTTTTATCTTTCCCCCCTTGGTTGTTAAAGGATATCATTGCAGAGATTGTGGTATTTTTATTCCCCAAACATGTTGCAGAGCTTGAAATAATGAGGGGCAAAAACCACATGCAAACAGAAAGAAAACTGAGAAATGGAGAGACAGAGCACTTGAGTTCAATCCACTCCAGGACTTGCTCTATTCTCATTATTCTTACAGGAGGGATATTATTTGGTTTTGTGTCACTTGCAGTGATCTTAATGAAAACAAGCCAGGGTTTCATCTGCCAAAATTTATCCTGTAAAAGAGGGATTTGTTTTGTATCTAGGTAAAAAAAAAAAAGTTTTCTAGGTAGACTCAAAAGCAGAAGTTCAAGGGATAAAGAATTAGGTTCAATATAGAGCATATCCAGTGGCCTAGGACACCCTAGTTGCTTAGTGATAAAAAGTTGTGCTGCCAGTCCAGGGACAGGCAGTTTTAATTCACCAGCTGTATTTCAGGAGAGAGGTAAGCCATCTCCTTGTATGTAATTTATAACCTCTGAAACCTCACTGGAGGGTCAGCTGTGAGCCATTCTGACTGAACCAACAATTGATGGCCGACAATCCCAGAGGGAGTTACTCTGCTAATCCTAAAGCCCTGCGTATCCAAGCCATCAAATCCACCAGAGTCTCCAATGGAGAAAACTGGACAATCTCCTCCTCTGGAATTTACAGCCTCCAAAAACCAGATGGAGGGACAGCTATGAGTCAGCTCCAACCTGATGACAATGAGCTTGGGTTTAAACCCTTGGGAACATTATTAAAATAATCTAAGAATAAAATGATTGGAATTGCTGGATCTGAAGACCTAGAACAGATGATTGTGTTTCTCTTATAGCTCAATAAGGTCATTATATTTTCTAAGACAAAAGGAGTTCATTCTATTACCCATAAGCTATTGAAAAAATATTATTTTGGCATTGGAGAAGACAGAAGAAGAAATACTCTCTTTTTTGAAAAGACTGAATAAAGACTTAGCTTTGAAATGATGGTTTAATGTTCACTATTGCGATCATCTAAAGAAGCTGGGTAATTCAGCTGGTAATTGAAAGGTCAGCCATTCAAAACCTTTAACTTCAGGAGAAAGACGGCCACTTCCTAAAGACTGTAGGCTTGAAGACCCTCTGTCCTACACGGCTGTGCGTAGCAATCAACTCCATTTTGGACTTTTGTTTGAATTTGTTTTGGTTTACTCATCCAATCATTCATCTGTCCATCTGTTCAATAAACAGCTATTATTGCTGGGTATTGTGCAAACTAGCGTTTCTAGAGACATAAGTTGGACACCATCAGTTTTAAGTTTAAGGAATATAGGGATTTTTTTTCTTCTTTTACTTTTCAAAGAGAAAAGGGAATGAGGCGGGGGGAAGTGGTGGGGAGAAAAGTGTAACAATGAATGGAAATCAAAAATCTCTGTAAATGTTCACTAAAATTAATAAAAATAATAAAAAATCAATAAAAGAAAAACGGACAAGTTTTTTAAAAAAAGGAATATAGAGATTTTCAGAGGGCAGCAAATATATAATCAAAACAAATACCACAAAGGGTTAAAGATGCTGGGACAAAGGTGTGCAACTTAATCAATAAGGCTAGCCGTGAAAGGAGAGTGATAATACACAAGGGGGTTGTGTGTGTTGTTGTTTTTATTTAGTATTTTTTAAAAAAAATAAAATTTTTTTAGTTTAATTGTCATTTTAACAGAACTTTACAGAAAAGTTATATTTTCATTCATTTATTGTTGCACAAGCTGTGGTGTGGTGTTGTTTTTTGTTTTTTTTAAAAAAAGCCCCAGGTTGGAAGTGAACCTGAGCTGAACAGGAAAAAGGCGTTGGCCAGGCAAAAGGCAGGTGAGGTAGAGCTTGTAAGTAAAGTGCCACAGCTTGAAACACCTACCACTACTAACTAACCTTTAGGGCAGTGTAAGTGGCAGATATGTTACAATAGGTGTTAAGAGTGAAATCAGGAATTAGATAGAAGAAAACTGTGTGACTGGATGAGAGGCAGGGTTCACTGAATGATTGTACTGAAGGGAGAAATGAGACAGAAATTTAAGTTTTATGAAAAATTTGCTAACAAGGCAGCTCTAGTGGTCTAGTTACAAGAAGCTGTGCTGCAATCCCCAAGGCACACAGTACGAATCCACCAAATGCTCCACTGGAGAAGGAGGGACAATTTCCTCCTGTGGCAGTTGGTTCCAATTTACGGTACACAACAAGAAAAAAAA
>NW_006399802.1:16492125-16493595 GCF_000299155.1 Elephantulus edwardii | reverse complement strand
GGAAGGAAGGAAGGAAGGAAGGAAGGAAGGAAGGAAGGAAGGAAGGAAGGAAGAACCCATGAAAGTTATGCTAACAAAAGTATAAAAACTGGATTTGGAAAGGGTATGCTTTTAAGCTTTGCAGTCAGATGGCTTTGTTTTCCAGCAGCTATGCAGTAGGTCTTAATGCCATCCATCCATGGTGAACTCCGGAAGAGTTCAAAGCCCTGGAGACAAAAGATTTAAACCAAAGCTCCTGCTTGTCACCTTCTAGTTACGAGGCCTCGAGCAAGTCATTTAAATACTCTGAACCTCGGTTTCCTTGTCTGTAAAACGGGGATAATAGCCTGCTGCATGAACTTGTTATGAAGACCGAATGAAATAAACCTTATGAAAGCACCTTGTAAATGTCATATAACCATACAACTGCATAGAATATATTGTTTTGTCACGAAGGATATTTTTACCAAGGTATTATTATAATTAGAATTTACAATTGTCTCTTGTATATAAAGTATTTCCAGGGTGTTTGGAGGTTACAGACATAATGCACAAAATGTGTTTTGCCAGCATTATCTCATTTACTATTCATAGCAATGTCTCAAAGCAAATATTATTATTACACTCACAATCTAAGAAAACTGATATTGAAAGGAGTTCAACCTGAGAGGACAAACCTGTAAGTAGTAGAGCCACCTGAACTCAAACAGGGTCACAATTTAAACCTTTTCTTCTTTCCACCAAGTCTCCAGATGTATTCTCCTATCAAGATTTCCCATCACTATTATCAAAATACTCCTACTCATTGCCATTGCATTAAAACCCACTGAGCCTCCAAGGGGTTTTCAAAGGCTGTAAATCACATGAGAGGTGATTGTCCATCTTTCTCCTGGGGAGCTGCTGGTAGATTCCAACTGTCAGAGGCCTTGCCTTTGGGTGAGCGCAGCTTCCTAGGGATGAGGCCACCAGAGTTCCCCTATCATTGTAATAACAACACTCTGTTAGTGCTTATATCAAAATAGACTGCCGTCAGAGAAAAGACTTCATGAAAAGATGAAATTTAAAAGGATTTCTGGTGCAGACAAGATGGAACAAGTGCATTACAATCTCACCCATTAATCACACCTGAAGTCTTTGTATAAATATGAAAAGTAACTCTATTCAAACTCTGAAAAGTAAACAAAAACAGCTGGACAGGAAAGAGGAATCAAAACACCGGGTAACAGCATGTTCAGGGAGTGCTTCCCAGCCACCTCTCCACACCCCCTGCCTCTTCTCTGTGGCTTTTATCTGAGAACAATCCCTAGTTGTGACACTGTGTAGTAACAGTGCAGGCAGCTAAGAGTCCAGTAGACATTCTGCTTCTCTGGCCAGAGAAACTTTAAAAAGGGATTCCCTCCAGTTCCAAGGATGTGGGAGGAATCTCATTTTCTTTCTCTTTTTCATCTTGTTTCTTTGTTTTATGGGTCAGTCCTAATCTTGGAGCTGTGC
>NW_006399802.1:16488684-16491161 GCF_000299155.1 Elephantulus edwardii | reverse complement strand
GACTCGACGGCACATAACAACAACAACAACTGGTGGCCTAGTGGCAAGAAGCTGTACTGCAATCCCAGAGGTAAGTGATTCGAACCCACCAGATGCTCTGCTGAAGAAGGAGGGACAATCTCCTTCTGTACCAGTCAGATCCAATTTGACAGTGCACATACACAAAATAATAATAAAAAACAAACTTAAAAAAAAGATCAAAGGTTTTACCTTCAACATGGATTAAATCTCAACATCAATAAAGCAAAAATCTTTATCACTGGACCGATAGGCAAGATCATGATAAATGAAGGAACACTGGTCACTTAGAGGTAAGAAACTAAGCTGTAATCTTGCAGGCAGATGCCTTAAATCCCCCAGCTATGTTGTGGGGAAAGAGTCACAATCTCTTCCCATTCAACTAGCTGTTCTGAAAACCCACAGGATGGTCAGCTCTGGGTTGGTTCTGACTCAACCGCACACAACAACAATGACATGATAGATGGAGAAAAGATTGAAGCTAAGAATTATTTCATTTTACTTGGATCTACAATGAATGTCCATGGTAACAGCAGTGAAGAAATAAAAAGAGGTGTTTCATTGGGAAAATCTGCTGTCAAGAATCTCTCCAAAGTGCTAAAGAGCAAGGCTGTTGGTTTAAAAAGTCGGGTGTACCTGATCCAAGCCATGGTTCTTTCAACTACTTCCTATTGATCAGAAAGTTAGACAATGAATAAAGATGACAGAAGAAGAATTGATGCCTTGACTTTGTGGTGTTGGAGAAAAGTATTGACTGTCCCATAGACTGGCAAAAAGACAAACAAGCTTGTCTCAGAGAAAGTGCACTAAGGTGCTCCTTAGAGGCAAGGATGGTGAAACTTCACCTCGCATACTCTGGGCGTGTTGTCAGGAAGGACCAGTCCTCGGAAAAAAGACATCAAGATGGGAAAGGTAGAGGGGTCAGCAAAAGAGAGGAAGCTCCTCAGCCAGCTGAATTGACACAGCGACTGTAACAAGAGGCTGGAGCATCAGAGAGCGTGAGAGCGACACTCGATAGGGCAAGATGCAGATCTATGGGCCACGAGGTCACTATGAATCATAGTCAACTTGATGACACCTAACAACAACAACGTGGCACAGCTAAACCAAGAGGGCCTGAGATAGCCCTCTGGAATTCCCCAGATTCCTTAATCAAACATCTCCCACACATACAAAGAAGTAGCAGCCAGCCGAAAAAAAGAGCCAGTAGTTCTCCAGATGCTACAGATTTGGATAAAAATATAACACTGGGTGTCAGAATTTAGAAAACTCTGGGAGACCAGATGGAAAATGCAGTGCTTTTAACAACTAAAACCCTGGCTGGGTCATGACAAGAAGCCACAGGTTTCAACAGTGGTCAGAGAAGAAAGATCACTGAAGGTCAGATTATTGCCCCACCGTCATCTCTCTTGTACACATACAGAGAGAAGAAACATACACACACTCACATACATACTCCAAAGACTTGAAATTTATAAAGATATTTCTCGGTGATGGTGTTGTATACCATTAAGTTGAAACAGACCCATAGCTAGCCCTTCAGGGGATTTTCAAACGCAATAAATCACATGGGAGTTGACTGCTCATCTTTTTCCCAGGGAGCAATTGGTGGATTCGAACCATGTACCTTTATGTTGACAGCACAATTCCTTACTACTAAGTCAGCAGAGTACAGATGGGGTCTCTGGTGGCCTAGTGGCAAGAAGTTTCACTGTACTCTCAAGGGCATGCAGTTTGAGTCCACCAGCTGCTCCACAGGAGAAGGATGGGAAATCTCCTCCTGTGCAATTAACTGCCTCTGAAAACCTACCAGAGTGTCAGATATGGGTTGGTTCCAATTAAATAGTACACAGCAACAACAATTAGGGAGGAAGGGAGGGAGGAGGAGAAAGAGAGAGAGAGAGAGAGAGTGAGTTGTGTGCCATTGAGTCAGAATTGACTGATCGCTGACCCTCCAGGAGATTTTCAGACACAAGAGTATTCAAAATGTGTGCTTTTGAATTAGCAATACGGTTCCTCGCCACAATATACATACATATATTTATCCCTGGGACAGAAGTGTGGGGAGGGAAATGAAAAGGAAAAAATTCCTGACATGGCTGAGAAAATCTGATATTGACTGAGTTTCTGCCACCTGGAGGAATGAGGCTCAAGAGAAAATTTAATTGGAGTTGCAGAAAAATAAGATTCTCTTTGTTTTATAGATCTGAATTTTGAGTTGAAAAATTCACGATTTGATGGCACTTAACACAGAGAGAGATCAGTTGGCCTAGTGGACCTAAAGCGATGCGAACCAAGCCAAAGGTGGGTGACTCTAATCCATGGCCCTAAGGCCTGTTTTTCAATGTTTTTGTTCAAACAGTCTGCTAGACCGCATAGCCCAGGCATGTCCACTTGCCGTACAGGGGTAACTTGTGGTCACTGTGAAGCTGAACACTGTGACACTAATGTGTCAAATG
>NW_006399802.1:16484224-16488584 GCF_000299155.1 Elephantulus edwardii | reverse complement strand
GGGGAAATCAACCTCTTAATTCTGTGTACCAAGAGAAAGTGGAACAAAACAAAAAAAAATTATCTCCATATTCGTAGCATATTTTAAAAAAAAAAATCCCAAAACTTATTCCTCTCTAAGTTGCTGGAGTCTTCTTGGCTGTTGTAGTTTCCCCCTCACTGCTCATTGTACTTTCTCCTTTCCCCTTTTTCTTTTCAAATAAAGCGTCTTAATATTAATCAATCAATCAATCTGTGCATGAACAGGCACAAAGCTGAGCTCAATCCAGAGCTGTGCGCACACAGGGCAGAATCAAAGCAAAGGATCTGAGAACTGAATTATGATTGAAACCCCCATCTAGGTCTCACGTTAATCCCAAATTTGTAAAAGACCCAAAACACCAGAGTAAATGTTTTGAAAATAAAGCCAGCATGGAAACCACCCACAGTACAAAAGAAGTTGCATTATAAACCAAATGGATTTGGTTACCTGCTAAATTAGAAAAATTCCTATTTTCTACACATTATCACTAGGATAAAGTGGCTTATTTTAATTGGCGAGGGTGCAACAAAAAATTACTCAGCATAAAAAGAAGGAAAATGTGGCCAGTTCCCAAGGTAAAGGCAATTAACAGATGCCAACTCGTAGATGTTGAAATTATCAGACAAAGTATTAATAACCATCATAATCACGAGTTGTGAGGTAAAGGTAAGCTCTGTTGATATTTATGGGAAAATAAGCATTTTAGCAGAGAGAGTAAAAGAACTATTACAGTAAACAAATAGAAATACTAGAACTGAAAAATACATCATCTGAACTGAAAAAATTTCCCAGATGCGCTAAGTAACCTAGTGAAAATGGCAGAGGAAGGAGTCAGTAAACCTGGAAATAAATTCTTTTAAATTGTCCTATCTGTGTGATAGAATAAAGACTGAAAAATGTTTTTAAAACTGTGTAATAGACTAAAGATTGATAAATGTCCCACAGGAACCACTGGGACTATATAAGAAGTTAAATGTTCATGTCATTGTAACTCTAAAAGAAGAAGTATATTGATACAGAAAAAAAATTCTATTTAAGGAAATAATAACTAAAGCATTCCAAATCTGATGAAAGAGAAAATTTTATGATATATAAATACATTGAAAAATTCCATGAGCCCCAAATAAGATAAAGAAAACTGTGGCCAGATATATCATATATTACTAAAGAGCAAGAAAATGTTATAAATGTTGACAGCTAAATACTAATGAGAAAGAAAAATCTCAGAAATGCTGACAGCATCTAAAGAAAAATCAGAGTCTGGTTATTATTTCTCATCAGAAACCCTGGACACCAAAACATAATTGAATATGACCTTGTAAGTGCTAAGATGGGGAAACCTGTCAGACTAAAAGAATTCTGCAATGTCCAGACAGAAATGTAAGAAAATATCTTACAGGAATGATATATTTAAGATATACTTAAATAAAAGAAATCTGAAAAAAAATTTCTCCAGCCCACAGACTCTAAAAAATACATATTGAAGGAAAATCTCCAGTCCAAAGAGAAATGATGCAAGAAAAAAGTTGGACCTTTAGGAATGAAAAGAAAGCACCAACAAAATATCAAATGTCTTCTCGTACACTATTTGAATACAGATCATCACTGGGTGGGGGGGCGGAATATACAGTCTAATGGCATTTTTATTATATGTAGACAAAACTAGAACATAAACAGGGAAGGATAAGAACTTCTATGATTAAAAGGTTTCTATATTATTTATCTGAAATACTGAAATAGTAACTCTAAATAGACTGTAAAGTTTAAGCATGTTTGTTAGAAACCCATAACAGCAACATTAAAAATAAAAAGATAGAGCCCAAAAGCCAATAGAGAAAACAGAATACTGAAAATATTGAAATAATCTAAGATAAAGCAAGAAGATGGAGAATAAGAGAATACAAGAGAAGAACAAAGGAAGTAATAAAATCAGACGAAATTCAAATATCAAATCACATTAAAGTTATAGCCTAAACACACCGATTATATTGTACTTGAACTTTGAACAAGTATATGGCAGAAACGGAATAGCTTCTGTAACAATCTGTTGCCCACAACCATTGAAAGAATAAGAAATACATCCATATTTATTTTTCTTACCATTACATAGATATTTATTTAGAAAAATATAAGTGCCAGGGTTTTTTTTTTTCTTTTTTTATGTCATGCACTATATTATAATCAAGAAAACAGTACTGCCATCTTGCTGTACTCACCCTATGACAGGTACATTTTTTTCATTACTAACTTTGATCTCCCACGTGTCTCTGTGACTGATACATAGTGCACTACAGCTTTGCAACTAGCGTTGATTCCAATGCTCTTAAAAAAACAATGCCATCCCATTCCATTTCCATTCTCTCCTTACCCCCTCAGGAGAGGTCTCAATGCAGTATTTGCCCTTTTGTGCGACAACATGGCCATTGCAGTTAGCAACTAGGAAAAAGATATATACAAATATTATAAAGGGAAAGGGGAGAAGAGGTGTGTAAGAAGGAAGAAGAAATGACTAGGATGATAGAAGAAATAGGTAACATGCAAGGGGTACTTGAAGAGAGGAGGAGACAAAGTAATAGGCTAATAGTAACTAAATTATATAAAAGACAATGTACGGACATGATCGTAGAAAAAATATAGGAACAAAACAATATATATATATATATATATGAATGTGTATATAAAAATGTATAATGGCATAATTTTTTTAAATATTCTTTTTCACATCTTTCCGAATTTTTTTTTATTCATTCATTGTTGCATATTTTCTTTCCTCCTCTTCCCTTCCTCCCACCCCCTATACATATTTAAAACTAGAACAATGCTCTCAGCTTCTTGCATGCCACTACTTCTCTTTTGGCAGAAGGTAGCCTTTATCACTTGCTTAGAAAAGTGATAAAGAGCCAACACATCATAATTCTTTTTTTAATTTTTAATTATTATTATTATTATTATTAATTTTAATGAAAGTTTACAGAGATTTTGGATTTCCATTCATTCATTGTTGCACTTTTCTCCCTGCCCATCCCTCCCCTCCAGTTCATTCTTCTCTTTAAAAAGTAAAAGAAAAATTTTTTCATTGTTATACAATCCCTCCCCCCAAGTCCACTCCACTATGCAGCCTTCATTCTGGACTCATGTCAACATCATAATTCTTAAGTTTAGACTTTGTTGTGTTGTTGGTGAGTACCATTGACCCTCCAGAGGGTTTTCAGAGGCAGTTAATTGCATGGGAGGAGATTGTCCATCCTTCTTCCATGGGGCAGCTGGTGGACTTGAACTGGGAGACTTTGGGATTGCAGCACAGCTTCTTCTTTCCTCTAGAGCTCCCAATAATTAACTCCCTTTTCAATACTAAAGAGCCTTGATAGTGTAGTGGTTGAGTCCTCAGTTGCCAAATATAAGGTCAACAGTTCAAACCCACCAGTCACTTTACTGAGAAAAGATGTGGCAATGGGCTTCAGCACAGACAGTATCCATGGAAACCCTAAAAGGCAACACTATTCTGTCCCATACATGTACTATCAATAAAAATCCATTCAATTGACAACGCTTTGGGTTTGGTTCTCTAGAACTGCTTTTAAAAGAAAAAGAGTGTTACACCAAGCATTATTAGCTGTCTCATTACTGTCATATTTCACATATATTTCAACAGTAAAAAAATATACTATCCAACTATTTTCCCATTAGCTGTATATGTCTGGCAGTTACAAAACCAGGGTGTAAGGTGAGAGTAAAACTAGCTGTGCTGGTTAAGGTTGTGCATCGACTTGGCTGGGCATAATTCCCAGTGGTTTGGCAGTTACATAAAGATGTAGTCATCTTCTGTGTTGTGATCCACTGTGGTCACTGTGCATTTTCACATGATGTTAATTCTCATATAAAAACATGGTCTTTCTAACATGATGTAAGCATGGTAATAAATGAGGAAAAGATGCAGTTGTTTGAATATTATTCTAATTTGAATTTGGAGAAAGCAGAGATTCATAACATTTTTGAGTAGGAAGAACGAAAGACTTAATAGTATCTAAGATCAGATTTTAATCATAGTTCTGCCACTCACCTTGGGAAGATTATTTTATTCTCTGGACCTTTGTTTCCTTATGTGCTAAATGATAGGACAGATACTAAAAAATAAATTGAGTAACACGTCTTTAATTTCTCCATCCAAAACAGAAAAACTCACTTTACTTCCTTTCACTCTCCCTCTTCCTCTCCCATCATCCCATTACCTGACCTCAAGAATGCTAAGGACAAAAACAACTATGAGATATCATCTCACCCCAGTCAAAATAGCAAAATTTAACAGAACAGCAAGCAACAAATGCTGGCGAGGTTGTGG
>NW_006399802.1:16476946-16484124 GCF_000299155.1 Elephantulus edwardii | reverse complement strand
CCACTTCCAAAATAGCTTGTCTCTGGAAACCCTCTGAACCTGGAGACAGGACGAAAGCCACACCCGCAAGTTTAGAGGACTTTTGTTCATAGGATCGCTATGAGTGGCCTACGACTCCAAGGCACTTAATAACAACACAATGTTTGTTGATTGAGCAGATGAAAAAAAAAAAAAATAGAACGGAGGTGGAGGTGGAGAGGTCTCTGCAGGAACAAGCCTGTGAGGTAGAATAGTCTTGGCTACTCTCCAAGTAAGACAGTAATTACTAAAAAGAATTATCTGTTTTCTAGTCCTTACTCCACCACTTATTATCTATGGTTCCTTGGGTAGGTTGGAAGTCTCTTTAGACCTTCCTTTTCTTATCTGTAAAATGGGGATAATAATACCTTTCTCAACCTCCTGACTCCTTCATAGCGAGGGTCAAGAGAGATAGCATGTGTGAAGGTGCTTTAATGGGATTATAATATGAGCATGTGGCTCACCTTGACCTTGTGGCCCAAGCAGCAAAAGAAAAGCAGATAGACTCCTCAAGGGTCAAAGAATTCTGTGCTATCTTCCTTCTCAGTCAAAATATTTTTCTAGAAGAAACAAACAAAACCAGTGGCTAAATGTTCCCTGGAAACACATCAGTGCTAATTGGAGGCTATCAAGGACTCCCTCTCAGTGTCAGCCTAACACACTTCATCAGGAAGAATTCACAGGGCACAAAACGTATTTATTTTCATTGTGAAATAGTCTATTTGCTCTGTAACAACAAATTAAGCTCCCGGTGACTGTTCCCGTAAAACACGTCCTGTGCTCAGCACTGCTATTATAGGCTGGACAGACATGGTAAAGAATCAATTAAAACTCTGACACATTAAATGGAGTTCGAAGACCTGTCACACAGGTTTCTCCAGAGGAGAATAGTCATGTTACATTACACTTTGGAAGCCAATCGAGGCAAGGCTTCTAAGCCAAGTTCTCAGAGGTTTACAAGACAGACTTCAGCTTTTCTAAATCCTTTTCAAAGTGTTATTTAAAGGATTACAGCACTCGATCCATTCATCCAACAACATCATGGTGGAACAAGCTGGATTATCAGCATGCGGGCATCCTCTGGAAAATGGTGAGTAGTCTTAAAGAGTATTTAAAGAAATTAGAAAACATTTCAGTATTGATGTTTGTGGCCATTTTGAAATGAAAGCAAAGTGTTAAACAAGTACAGCCAGAAGATTATTTCAACTTAATTCCTTTTTTTTAGTTTTATATTAAGGCTCTTCCACAAAGGGGTGGTGGTGGTGTCATAACTTAGGTACTTTCTTTACAAAGAAGTTCTAAAAGTTTATAATGAGCCTCACCAGAAAAGTGAATGAGAGGGTTAATAGTAGAGTATGAATAATTTGTGTGGTTACTATACTTAAACTATGCTTCTGTGACAGAAAGCAAGAATATTAATGACAAAAAAGAACAACGTGGGTTTTTTGTCTAAACATCTGTGCAAACCATGTCTGCTCTCATTGTCTAAATTACTTCTCTCTCTCAACCTGAAAAAAAACTAAGATATTTTTAAGTTAAGACAGCACATTTTCAGAACGTTTGTTTCAAGCAAAGATAAAGAACAGAACAGAAGCAAGTCAGGCACCAGCAATGTCCATTGTTAAGAAACATTGTTATTTCATTGAGTAAAGTTTGTGGATGTTATCCATGTCAAGAAATAGTGTGAGGGATGCAGCTAACCTCATGGTTCTTCAGACAAATGCAGAAGCAGAGAAGTAGAGAGGGGGGGAAACCACACACACCAGGATGCTGAAATGTTAAATTTACACGGCCAAGATATTTCCCTAGGAGAGAGAGACAGAATGCATGAAAATGGAGCCAGAATGTAAGGACAAGACCAGGCCTGCCCGGGTATGCATTCAGCTTTAGAAAAGAGCAGGACATTTTCAGAGGAAATGCTCTCATGGTACAAGAATCTATTCACTGAAGAAAGTAAAATGTTTTGACCCTTCTGTTGGTGGATTCTGCCTACAACGTCTTTTGAGTCTGAGGAGGTGAGAAGTGAATAGTTGCATTGAAGCTGGAGACACTAGTTTTAGTCAGGTGACCTTAAACATTTTCCAAAAAGGACTTTCTGGTTTGTATTTAAATTGCCATAAATATCTTTAAAGCCCTTTCAATTGCTTGAGAAAGATTTTTTTTTCAGTTGGTTAGTTCTGGGTGGTGTTTATTTTAAGAAATAGTATACACTTGTGCCTGGTCATGTTCTCCTGATCTTGGTAAAACAGAGGTCATTCAGGTTTAGTAAGATGGACTCGGACTGTGACAGTTCCTTAAAGTCTTGTGGTACTTGGAAGAAAAAGCCAGAATGTAATTTTACTATAATAGATTTTTTTAAAAGTCTTGAGTTATTGAAACACAAGAGAAAGGATAAGTGGAGGACTTCAAAGAGGCCACAGGACAGCCAGGAAATAAGCTTATAGGATCAACTGAGGATCAGCTCATGCAAACTTGAAATGTCTATAGACTTTGTCCTGAGATAATTAGGATCTTTATCCTGTGAGGGTCTTTAAGCAGGAAGATAATTTGATCAGATGTATATTTCAGACTGGACATTTTGTGGAGGATGTCAACAATATAATTGAGGGTCTGGACCCAAGGTATATAAGACAAGTAGACTTTGCTGACCTGGTTGAAAGAGTACAAAGAACAAACAAGGATATAACCTACCTGCCTGATCATGCTTCAGTTAAGTAACTGTTATCGCCTTTCTTCTACATTTAAATTCAAAAGTATCACCTGGGATGTATAATATTAGCCATAATTTTTTTTTCTTTTTTTAGCCATAATTTTTTTTAAAATTCTTTTAAAAAAGGCTAAACCTATACTTTTTCACATCTCACCAGCTTTGACATTCAAAAGATTTTTTTAAAACTAACCTGCAGCTTCTTTCTCTGAAGATTACTCATAAAGTCTTGTCTTTTAACAAATTCTTTACCAAGCAAGTAAGCCTGTTTTAAAGAGAGCAAATGTGAGTCCAAAAATAGATTCAGAAAAGGAGCTGTGTTCCAAAATTAAGTATTTGATCATTATAGCACTTCAAGAAATAGTGCACACCATAATTGTTAAAGTATTCAATAGGATTAATTGGCACAGAGAATAAAGATTTGAATGTAATCAGAATGAAACTCATATGCTGTATTCTCGTCTAAGTACTGAATTCAACCTATAAGAATCCTATGCAACTTTTAAATAAAATTTTAGAGGAAATGAAAAAGATATCTTTCTCCTGTAGCTAGTGTAGAGGTTGTCAGCTTCCCTTTGTCTTTCTAGAGAACCCAATCATCTGGTTTGGCCAGGTCTAAGGGATTCCCCAGGTTTCCTGGGCCATGAGGCCGACAGTGCTAAATCTGGAACAGTTGGTCATCTGGCCAGCCCTACCAAAGTTCTTTTTAGATGCAAGATCAATTGTGCTTTGGAAATAAAAATACCAGCAGCGGTGAAAATGGGAGAAAGAAACTTAAACATCATTTCGGTAACCATAACACAGAAAGCAATATGTTAAAAAGAAAAAAAACCCAAGATGATGAATTCTCAATGAACTTCAGATTCACATCTTCAAAGTTGTGTGCTGTGACAATGCTGTGACTTTCAGGTGGGCTGTGAGAGTTTGGATTTGTTTGGGGGTTTTTAGCTTTCCGAAGAATTCACTCAAGCAATACCTACTGAGTTCCTATCATGTGTCGACTTGGGGTCAACTACTGGGGATCTAGGTATGAATATGTACTCTCTCGACTGTGGGAGATACTCCTGGGCTAGAGACCAAGGAGAGGAGGAGGTGTATTAGATGACAAGCAAACCCAAAGCAATGAGTGATTAGTAATTAAGAGCTCCCAGCTTTGAAGAGTCAGATATTTTGCATGGATTATCACTCATTCTTATAGCTGCACATCTCGGTGGGTATTATGATCTGCATTTTACAGATAAAAACTAAAAAAGCTGAAGCTCAATGAAATTACAGGACTTATTGAAGGCCACCTACGTTGTAGTGGCAGTGACGAGATATAAAACAAGATTTAGAGTGAGACTTACTGGAGTCTAAAAGTTCTGCTGATTCTACTACTTTCAGTTCCTTTTGTGATAAAGATAAGATTCGGATCATTTCAATTCCTAAACTTACTCCAGTTTTCCTTTTTTTATCTGGACACTCGTTGTATCTGCCTTCTCAATCAATAGGAGACTTGTCGGACTTTCAACACGTGGGCTAATTGCAGAGTCAGGGTGGAGGTAGGGAATCTGGACAATTATAGGTAACTAGCAAACAATCAAAAAGTTCTTAGAAGTTAAATCTAGATAGCATATAGAACACATGCATCTAGTGACCTCAAACTTCAGCCAAAATGCCATTTAAAGACAGAAAGAAAATATTTTTTATAAAAAAAATATTCCACTGAAACATTGAAAAGCAAGAATGAATACTAGTACAAACTTCATAGGTACATTCTGACGGTTGAAAGCACACTTTGGACTTTCGATTAATGGTAACTGCCATTTTCATTGTAACAAGAAGGGTATCCAACAAAAGGAATAACTTTCTGGGTCAGTAGATGTAAACAGACTGGGGGAACAGGAGATGAAAGAAGGCACATCACTGATCCTCAGAAGCAAATACTCAGGTGACCTGGGGAAATTACTTGGAGAAAACAGCTCTGCGTGTGTACTATGTAACTGGAAGTCGAGGCCTATATGAACTGGAGACGGTTCCTGGAAACATAATATAAAGAATGGGATACACAGGCCAAATGCACACATCCTCTAGCTTCTCTCCTTGATATTAGAAGAACAAAAGAATATCTCAGGTGCTATTTGACTTAACACAGGAGGTTGGGCTCTAAGGAGAGAAGAAAAGCATTCTTGTGTCTGGTAGAATAGGGGTACCATGCCACTTAATTTGACTGTTTAAAAATAATAATAAAGTGCTCGTCTAACAATTAGTATGGATTCACCTGGAGCTGGAGGGGAAAAAATGAGAGTGAGGAATAGAAGAAAGAAATGGAATGTGTAGTTATTTGCCTCCATGAACAACTAACTGCCTCATGTACAATGAGACCAGAATTGGATGGTACCAGTTACCATTACTGAAGTTTTGATTAAAGATTCTCTAGAAGACTTCATATCAAAATAAAGAAAATTTTGGTTTTCACAACTATTTGCTATGCATCAGAAAGCTGGACAATGACTACAGATGATAGGAGAATTGATGCTGGATTAAAGCATTGAATATACCATGAACTGCTAGAAGAAAAAAACGGGTTCATCCTGGAGAGGGTGAAACCAGAGTGTTCCTTGGAGGTAAGGATTCTGAAGCTCTATCCAACATACTTTGGGCATGTTGCAAAGAGGGACCAGTCCTTGGAGAGGGACATCATGCTTGGGGAGGTGGAGGGACAGTGCAGGAGAAGACAACCCTAGATGAGACGGATTGACTCAGTGACTGGGGTAAAGGTAAATGGGGGTCAGAGACAATAAGGTTGGCTCAGGATAAAGCAGGGTTCAGAGCTGTTGTACACAGAGTCGCTATGAGTTGCAAGCAACTCAGTGATGGCACACAACAGCAACAACATAAATACCTTCATATGTAATTTTTTCTCTGCTTATGTTGTATTATCTTCTTGGGATGACTTCTCAAAATGGCATTATATGATCCAGTAGAATACATATAAAATAAAAACTCTTTATATGCTTTGCTACATATTATTATAGATCTTTCAAACAGGCTGTACTAGCTTACAATGCCATTAGCAAGATATACCACTTTCCCCATTACCTTAATCAGAATAGGTGGAATTATTTCAAGGACAAAGACAACTTTATGAGAAAACTTTTTTCTTATTATTTAAAAACTACAAAATTGGGAATTTCTAGCACAAGGCTTGTGGCCTTCTGGGAATTCCCCTTTATTCAAAGTGGCTTTATTCGACAAGTCAGGAGAAACTGAGCCATCATCCTTGGCCAGGTTGTTTCTGGACCTCCAGGCTACCTGGAACTCTGGGACTTGAGATATCTTTCCTC
Source organism: Elephantulus edwardii (assembly GCF_000299155.1). Classification (NCBI taxonomy): domain Eukaryota; kingdom Metazoa; phylum Chordata; class Mammalia; order Macroscelidea; family Macroscelididae; genus Elephantulus; species Elephantulus edwardii. The sequence continues at coordinate 16,478,073 of NW_006399802.1, read as the reverse complement.
TATAACATGCAGTGAGTGTCACAAAGTTTTGGTTAGGTGTTCTCTTCCATTGGCAGGCTTCCTTGCAAGAATCAGAATAGTTTGTAAGCCTGGCTAGCCGTACATCTGCTCACCTAAACCAGTGCCTGGAAGTCTAATGTGGCTACCAAACACCTGGGGATCATTTTCAAATGCAGATTCTTGGGAGGAATCTACATACATTTCTAATAAACTCTCATGTTATATTGAAACTGTTGGGCCACACAGGAACCTAAAGACATCTTTATTCCTAAGACAGCAACTTAGATAGAAACAAAGCCCAAACAATGTCCATAAGAACTTGGCAATGAGAAACTCTAAGTCTTTGAACTACGTAGGCCTACACTGACCTTAGTTTCCACAACCATTCAAGTTAAGCGCTATACTTTCTGAGCCCCATCTATGGTTTTTATTGCCATCTTCAACATGTTTAGTCCATTTATATTATACTCACCTGGTAGTCACACAAAAAATATCTTGTTTTAGTTTGCTGTGTGAGCATAGGTACCATTCTAGGCACCAGAAGATAGAAGGAGCAATAAAATAAGCAGAGTTTGTATTTGTGGAACCTCAAGTATAACGCAAAAGGCAAGAAATTACATATGGGGGAAAGTTCGACAGGAAAAGCTCAGGATGTTCTAGGAGAGTCAGAAATTGAATTGTGTCCCCGTAAAATACATGTATGTAATGATAAAATGTTGGAAACTCAGTAATAATCCCTTGTAATCTTATAAATCAAGTGGCTGTAAAAGAATTAGGGTGCAGCACAACACCTCTTAATCCCATCATAGTCCTGATAGATGTAAGAGAAGTTTCCCTGAAGTCTGACTTGTAACACCTTTTATCTCACAAGAAAATGAACCTTAGCACCGCTAATTACCAGGAGTGGAGGTCCTCCTTCTGGAGTTGAGACCCTCAGTTAGGCTAGTACACATACTCGTAAAGATGTCCAAGGATGCTGAAGGAAAGAAGTACTTTGCTCCACAATCAACAGAAAGAACGAGCCTTCTCCTAGAGTCGGCACCCTCAATTTGAACTTCTAACCTCCTAAAGAGCCGAGAATAAGTTTCCATTTGTTAATGTCATTGACTGATGGAATCTCTGTTGTT